>NW_025729216.1:1017500-1025000 GCF_021461385.2 Schistocerca piceifrons
CCACACGTCAGCCAGACACTCTCATCACGCACCACTCTCTGCTTCTAACGGGCGCACATACAATATGTAAGCACCAGCATGGAACAACATCCAGTGCATCCTCTCCGCCACATTACACAATCCACACTATCACAACCAGACCAGGAGGTCCATGCGGAAAATAGAATATCCCCCCCTTTCGACATCCACCATTGCGCAGATAAGGCACCAATACCCACACATGTCCTATACAACGGTGCACCCAACATCACAATAGTACCTCCTGTCACAGCCCACAAACAATGACCTGAGTCAAAGACACAGGTCTGACACAAGCATAGAATTGGAGCGCCGCCTCTAATAAGCCAAAGGTGCATCCTGACGTGACAAATCTCATCATGTCACAAGCATTCACTTACTATAATTACTATCAACGAACGTGCCGCCCCCGCCCCCCCCCCCCCCTACACCTTTCCTTACAACAACGTGTAACCTAACCTAACCTATGTTGTACCTTAACCTAACCTATGTTGTGCCTTAACCTAACCCATGTTGTGCCTTAACCTAACCCATGTTGTGCCTTAACCTAACCCATGTTGTGCCTTAACCTAACCCATGTTGTGCCTTAACCTAACCCATGTTGTGCCTTAACCTAACCCATGTTGTGCCTTAACCTAACCCATGTTGTGCCTTAACCTAACCCATGTTGTGCCTTAACCTAACCCATGTTGTGCCTTAACCTAACCCATGTTGTGCCTTAACCTAACCCATGTTGTGCCTTAACCTAACCCATGTTGTGCCTTAACCTAACCCATGTTGTGCCTTAACCTAACCCATGTTGTACCTTAACCTAACCCATGTTGTACCTTAACCTAACCCATGTTGTACCTTAACCTAACCCATGTTGTCCCCTAACCTAACCCATGTTGTCCCCTAACCTAACCCATGTTGTCCCCTAACCTAACCCATGTTGTCCCCTAACCTAACCCATGTTGTCCCCTAACCTAACCCATGTTGTCCCCTAACCTAACCCATGTTGTCCCCTAACCTAACCCATGTTGTCCCCTAACCTAACCCATGTTGTCCCCTAACCTAACCCATGTTGTGCCTTAACCTAACCCATGTTGTGCCTTAACCTAACCCATGTTGTCCCCTAACCTAACCCATGTTGTCCCCTAACCTAACCCATGTTGTCCCCTAACCTAACCCACGTTGTCCGCTAACGTAACCCACGTTGTCGCCTAAACCTGCTCTGTAATTGTTATACGACTCGTTCAATTAGTGTAGTGTTGCCCACCCGCAACCCTCGCAATATAGTTCGCTACTCGCACTGCCCGCTCCCCTGTGTATCGCTTCATGTTAAACACCTTGCAAGTCTTGCTGACTTTCCACATGCTCCTGCTGTACACTGTAATGTGGATGGCAGCAGGACGTACATGCCGCCCCCCCCCCCACCCCTCCCCACGTCCCCACGTCCCCACCTTGCCCCCTGCCTTCGCAAGCTGGTTGGTGACAAGTTTGCATGTTCAATGCCCTTCGCATGCGACGTACGCAGGCTACGTTGTGGTGCGGCCTGTGTCAACTGTCCGCTGATGTTGTACGCGTGAACCACAATCTGTACTGCACATTCGTCCTTATGTACTGAATGATACATCGTGGCACATGTGTGACCGTACAACGACTGCGCCCAAAAACGGCGGACCATACAGTGCAAATATTGTGCACGCAGCTACGTGTCGTCTCCCTATGAGAGCTGGATTGCAGTGTGGTACGCCATAGAGACGTGTGGGAGGAACGGACGCCGTGGATGGCGATCAGCATGAGCTGTCTGTTGATGTATTCGGACCTAGTCGTCTCTCCTCACACACCGTGATGGCATGGTGCACCGCGTTCCATATCTGCGACATGCTACAGAGGCCGGTTGACAGTCGTTCGAGCAATGGACATCGCATACGTACGGGGGCCACCTTCCACGTATTGTCTAGGCGTGCACATTTTGTTGCGTGTATGTGGGCAGACGTAGTGTGGCGTGACACCTGACACAGGCATGCAATAATCGTTGAAGTTGCAAATGGCGATGGACGCCTGCGTTTTCTGGTGAAGTTACGCAAATGAAGAAATGGTAACCTGTTGTGGTGCGGTTGTTCTCGCTAGGGGTGAATCGGTGATGGCGACGATAGGTTGAGGTACTAACCGGTTGTTCCAGCGATACCCACCATGCCGACGAAACTGAACGGCATCTGGGTGTGAAGCGATACGCGGCGGTGGCTGGGTGGGACCGTCCCCGGCCGGTGAGGGGGCGCCTCCCGGCGTGCTGGCCGCGCGGTGCGTGGGCGCACGCGCTACAGCCGGCTGGTGGGGGCGGCCAGTGGCAGGCGCGCCGGCCGACGGACGCGGCATGCGTCGCAGCTGCGCGCCGGCGCACCCTGCGCGCGGCGCCGTGCGGCCAAAGTAGGTCCTCGCGGGCCCGGTGCGAAGCGCGGTGGACATCTTCAGTGTGCTGGTCCGATTGAGGACTGTGTGCGTTGAGGATGCGCCGCCGCCCGGCGCTCGGCGCCGCGACGCCGTCTGCTGCTCGGTCGCCCCAGCGGTTCTCGCTGGTGGTTTGTATCGCAGCTGTGCGGATGTGTTGGCGCGTGCGCTGTGCTGGGAGAGTTCGCTTCGGCACCCAAGTGGGGCTTTTGTCCTTCTGTGGCGCTGGCGTTGGAGCTGCCGGTCACCGTAGGTGGCGCGTGTTGTCTCCCGCCGGCAATGCCACGACAGCACGCTCCCGGGCCTCTGTCGGCAGCGGCAAGCTCAGTTGGGAGCACGGGTGGTCGCACCGAAAGCGTCTACTCGCCTAACTCCGGGCGATTGCGCCTCTCTCGAACCCGACCAAGTACTTGGGACGGCGCTGCGCGCCGCCGGGACCTGAGAGGGTTTCGAGGTGTATTGTGCAGGGGAGCTCAGCCTCCTCCTGTTTGCAGAATGATTGAGCGGACGCTTGCGTGTTCGCGCGGGCCCCCGGGACACACTCCCGGGCGGCCGGCTGCTCAGCTCTAGTTGACGCAGCTCCCTGGTTGATCCTGCCAGTAGTCATATGCTTGTCTCAAAGATTAAGCCATGCATGTCTCAGTACAAGCCGCATTAAGGTGAAACCGCGAATGGCTCATTAAATCAGTTATGGTTCCTTAGATCGTACCCACGTTACTTGGATAACTGTGGTAATTCTAGAGCTAATACATGCAAACAGAGTCCTGACCAGAGATGGAAGGGACGCTTTTATTAGATCAAAACCAATCGGTCGGCTCGTCCGGTCCGTTTGCCTTGGTGACTCTGAATAACTTTGGGCTGATCGCACGGTCCTCGTACCGGCGACGCATCTTTCAAATGTCTGCCTTATCAACTGTCGATGGTAGGTTCTGCGCCTACCATGGTTGTAACGGGTAACGGGGAATCAGGGTTCGATTCCGGAGAGGGAGCCTGAGAAACGGCTACCACATCCAAGGAAGGCAGCAGGCGCGCAAATTACCCACTCCCGGCACGGGGAGGTAGTGACGAAAAATAACGATACGGGACTCATCCGAGGCCCCGTAATCGGAATGAGTACACTTTAAATCCTTTAACGAGTATCTATTGGAGGGCAAGTCTGGTGCCAGCAGCCGCGGTAATTCCAGCTCCAATAGCGTATATTAAAGTTGTTGCGGTTAAAAAGCTCGTAGTTGGATTTGTGTCCCACGCTGTTGGTTCACCGCCCGTCGGTGTTTAACTGGCATGTATCGTGGGACGTCCTGCCGGTGGGGCGAGCTGAAGGCGTGCGACCGCCCCGTGCGTGCTCGTGCGTCCCGAGGCGGACCCCGTTGAAATCCTACCAGGGTGCTCTTTATTGAGTGTCTCGGTGGGCCGGCACGTTTACTTTGAACAAATTAGAGTGCTTAAAGCAGGCAAGCCCGCCTGAATACTGTGTGCATGGAATAATGGAATAGGACCTCGGTTCTATTTTGTTGGTTTTCGGAACCCGAGGTAATGATTAATAGGGACAGGCGGGGGCATTCGTATTGCGACGTTAGAGGTGAAATTCTTGGATCGTCGCAAGACGAACAGAAGCGAAAGCATTTGCCAAGTATGTTTTCATTAATCAAGAACGAAAGTTAGAGGTTCGAAGGCGATCAGATACCGCCCTAGTTCTAACCATAAACGATGCCAGCCAGCGATCCGCCGCAGTTCCTCCGATGACTCGGCGGGCAGCCTCCGGGAAACCAAAGCTTTTGGGTTCCGGGGGAAGTATGGTTGCAAAGCTGAAACTTAAAGGAATTGACGGAAGGGCACCACCAGGAGTGGAGCCTGCGGCTTAATTTGACTCAACACGGGAAACCTCACCAGGCCCGGACACCGGAAGGATTGACAGATTGATAGCTCTCTCTTGATTCGGTGGGTGGTGGTGCATGGCCGTTCTTAGTTGGTGGAGCGATTTGTCTGGTTAATTCCGATAACGAACGAGACTCTAGCCTGCTAACTAGTCGCGTGACATCCTTCGTGCTGTCAGCGATTACTTTTCTTCTTAGAGGGACAGGCGGCTTCTAGCCGCACGAGATTGAGCAATAACAGGTCTGTGATGCCCTTAGATGTTCTGGGCCGCACGCGCGCTACACTGAAGGAATCAGCGTGTCTTCCTAGGCCGAAAGGTCGGGGTAACCCGCTGAACCTCCTTCGTGCTAGGGATTGGGGCTTGCAATTGTTCCCCATGAACGAGGAATTCCCAGTAAGCGCGAGTCATAAGCTCGCGTTGATTACGTCCCTGCCCTTTGTACACACCGCCCGTCGCTACTACCGATTGAATGATTTAGTGAGGTCTTCGGACTGGTACGCGGCATTGACTCTGTCGTTGCCGATGCTACCGGAAAGATGACCAAACTTGATCATTTAGAGGAAGTAAAAGTCGTAACAAGGTTTCCGTAGGTGAACCTGCGGAAGGATCATTACCGACTAGACTGCATGTCTTTCGATGTGCGTGTCGTGTCGCGCAACACGCTACCTGTACGGCTCGCAGTAGCCGTGCGCCGCGTGCGGAACCACGCGTGCCTCTCAAAACTAGCGGCAATGTTGTGTGGTACGAGCGCTGAAGCGCTGGAGCGGCTGGCGTGCGGCACCTGGCGCCTGGCGCCGGTTTTGAATGACTTTCGCCCGAGTGCCTGTCCGCTCCGGTGTGGAGCCGTACGACGCCCGTCGGCCGTGAGGCCGTTGGACACAGAACGCTGGAACAGGGGCCGCCACACGCCTCACTCCCGCCTATGCGACCGTCTCGAAAGAGGCGGCGGAAACTGAGAAAAGATCACCCAGGACGGTGGATCACTCGGCTCGTGGGTCGATGAAGAACGCAGCAAATTGCGCGTCGACATGTGAACTGCAGGACACATGAACATCGACGTTTCGAACGCACATTGCGGTCCATGGATTCCGTTCCCGGGCCACGTCTGGCTGAGGGTCGGCTACGTATACTGAAGCGCGCGGCGTTTGCCCCGCTTCGCAGACCTGGGAGTGTCGCGGCCGCCTGTGGGGCCGGCCGCGTCTCCTCAAACGTGCGATGCGCGCCCGTCGCCTGGCGGTTCGCATACCGGTACTTTCTCGGTAGCGTGCACAGCCGGCTGGCGGTGTGGCGTGCGACACCTCGTACAACGACCTCAGAGCAGGCGAGACTACCCGCTGAATTTAAGCATATTACTAAGCGGAGGAAAAGAAACTAACAAGGATTCCCCCAGTAGCGGCGAGCGAACAGGGAAGAGTCCAGCACCGAACCCCGCAGGCTGCCGCCTGTCGTGGCATGTGGTGTTTGGGAGGGTCCACTACCCCGACGCCTCGCGCCGAGCCCAAGTCCAACTTGAATGAGGCCACGGCCCGTAGAGGGTGCCAGGCCCGTAGCGGCCGGTGCGAGCGTCGGCGGGACCTCTCCTTCGAGTCGGGTTGCTTGAGAGTGCAGCTCCAAGTGGGTGGTAAACTCCATCTGAGACTAAATATGACCACGAGACCGATAGCGAACAAGTACCGTGAGGGAAAGTTGAAAAGAACTTTGAAGAGAGAGTTCAAAAGTACGTGAAACCGTTCTGGGGTAAACGTGAGAAGTCCGAAAGGTCGAACGGGTGAGATTCACGCCCATCCGGCCACTGGCCTCCGCCCTCGGCAGATAGGGCCGGCCGCCCGCGCGGAGCAATCCGCGGCGGGGTCGTGTCCGGTTGCCTTTCCACTCGCCGCGGGGTGGGGCCGTTCCGGTGTGCGGTGGGCCGCACTTCTCCCCTAGTAGGACGTCGCGACCCGCTGGGTGCCGGCCTACGGCCCGGGTGCGCAGCCTGTCCTTCCGCGGGCCTCGGTTCGCGTCTGTTGGGCAGAGCCCCGGTGTCCTGGCTGGCTGCCCGGCGGTATATCTGGAGGAGTCGATTCGCCCCTTTGGGCGCTCGGGCTCCCGGCAAGCGCGCGCGGTTCTTCCCGGATGACGGACCTACCTGGCCCGGCCCCGGACCCGCGCCGCTGTTGGCTCGGGATGCTCTCGGGCGGAATAATCGCTCCCGTCAGCGGCGCTTCAGCTTTGGACAATTTCACGACCCGTCTTGAAACACGGACCAAGGAGTCTAACATGTGCGCGAGTCATTGGGCTGTACGAAACCTAAAGGCGTAATGAAAGTGAAGGTCTCGCCTTGCGCGGGCCGAGGGAGGATGGGGCTTCCCCGCCCTTCACGGGGCGGCGGCCTCCGCACTCCCGGGGCGTCTCGTCCTCATTGCGAGGTGAGGCGCACCTAGAGCGTACACGTTGGGACCCGAAAGATGGTGAACTATGCCTGGCCAGGACGAAGTCAGGGGAAACCCTGATGGAGGTCCGTAGCGATTCTGACGTGCAAATCGATCGTCGGAGCTGGGTATAGGGGCGAAAGACTAATCGAACCATCTAGTAGCTGGTTCCCTCCGAAGTTTCCCTCAGGATAGCTGGTGCTCGTACGAGTCTCATCCGGTAAAGCGAATGATTAGAGGCCTTGGGGCCGAAACGACCTCAACCTATTCTCAAACTTTAAATGGGTGAGATCTCCGGCTTGCTTGATATGCTGAAGCCGCGAGCAAACGACTCGGATCGGAGTGCCAAGTGGGCCACTTTTGGTAAGCAGAACTGGCGCTGTGGGATGAACCAAACGCCGAGTTAAGGCGCCCGAATCGACGCTCATGGGAAACCATGAAAGGCGTTGGTTGCTTAAGACAGCAGGACGGTGGCCATGGAAGTCGGAATCCGCTAAGGAGTGTGTAACAACTCACCTGCCGAAGCAACTAGCCCTGAAAATGGATGGCGCTGAAGCGTCGTGCCTATACTCGGCCGTCAGTCTGGCAGTCATGGCCGGTCCTTGCGGCCGGCCGCGAAGCCCTGACGAGTAGGAGGGTCGCGGCGGTGGGCGCAGAAGGGTCTGGGCGTGAGCCTGCCTGGAGCCGCCGTCGGTGCAGATCTTGGTGGTAGTAGCAAATACTCCAGCGAGGCCCTGGAGGGCTGACGCGGAGAAGGGTTTC
>NW_025729216.1:1030000-1035000 GCF_021461385.2 Schistocerca piceifrons
GTTGTGCCTTAACCTAACCCATGTTGTGCCTTAACCTAACCCATGTTGTACCTTAACCTAACCCATGTTGTACCTTAACCTAACCCATGTTGTACCTTAACCTAACCCATGTTGTACCTTAACCTAACCCATGTTGTCCCCTAACCTAACCCATGTTGTCCCCTAACCTAACCCATGTTGTCCCCTAACCTAACCCATGTTGTCCCCTAACCTAACCCATGTTGTCCCCTAACCTAACCCATGTTGTCCCCTAACCTAACCCATGTTGTCCCCTAACCTAACCCATGTTGTCCCCTAACCTAACCCATGTTGTCCCCTAACCTAACCCATGTTGTCCCCTAACCTAACCCATGTTGTCCCCTAACCTAACCCATGTTGTGCCTTAACCTAACCCATGTTGTGCCTTAACCTAACCCATGTTGTCCCCTAACCTAACCCATGTTGTCCCCTAACCTAACCCATGTTGTCCCCTAACCTAACCCACGTTGTCCGCTAACGTAACCCACGTTGTCGCCTAAACCTGCTCTGTAATTGTTATACGACTCGTTCAATTAGTGTAGTGTTGCCCACCCGCAACCCTCGCAATATAGTTCGCTACTCGCACTGCCCGCTCCCCTGTGTATCGCTTCATGTTAAACACCTTGCAAGTCTTGCTGACTTTCCACATGCTCCTGCTGTACACTGTAATGTGGATGGCAGCAGGACGTACATGCCGCCCCCCCCCCCACCCCTCCCCACGTCCCCACGTCCCCACCTTGCCCCCTGCCTTCGCAAGCTGGTTGGTGACAAGTTTGCATGTTCAATGCCCTTCGCATGCGACGTACGCAGGCTACGTTGTGGTGCGGCCTGTGTCAACTGTCCGCTGATGTCGTACGCGTGAACCACAATCTGTACTGCACATTCGTCCTTATGTACTGAATGATACATCGTGGCACATGTGTGACCGTACAACGACTGCGCCCAAAAACGGCGGACCATACAGTGCAAATATTGTGCACGCAGCTACGTGTCGTCTCCCTATGAGAGCTGGATTGCAGTGTGGTACGCCATAGAGACGTGTGGGAGGAACGGACGCCGTGGATGGCGATCAGCATGAGCTGTCTGTTGATGTATTCGGACCTAGTCGTCTCTCCTCACACACCGTGATGGCATGGTGCACCGCGTTCCATATCTGCGACATGCTACAGAGGCCGGTTGACAGTCGTTCGAGCAATGGACATCGCATACGTACGGGGGCCACCTTCCACGTATTGTCTAGGCGTGCACATTTTGTTGCGTGTATGTGGGCAGACGTAGTGTGGCGTGACACCTGACACAGGCATGCAATAATCGTTGAAGTTGCAAATGGCGATGGACGCCTGCGTTTTCTGGTGAAGTTACGCAAATGAAGAAATGGTAACCTGTTGTGGTGCGGTTGTTCTCGCTAGGGGTGAATCGGTGATGGCGACGATAGGTTGAGGTACTAACCGGTTGTTCCAGCGATACCCACCATGCCGACGAAACTGAACGGCATCTGGGTGTGAAGCGATACGCGGCGGTGGCTGGGTGGGACCGTCCCCGGCCGGTGAGGGGGCGCCTCCCGGCGTGCTGGCCGCGCGGTGCGTGGGCGCACGCGCTACAGCCGGCTGGTGGGGGCGGCCAGTGGCAGGCGCGCCGGCCGACGGACGCGGCAGGCGTCGCAGCTGCGCGCCGGCGCACCCTGCGCGCGGCGCCGTGCGGCCAAAGTAGGTCCTCGCGGGCCCGGTGCGAAGCGCGGTGGACATCTTCAGTGTGCTGGTCCGATTGAGGACTGTGTGCGTTGAGGATGCGCCGCCGCCCGGCGCTCGGCGCCGCGACGCCGTCTGCTGCTCGGTCGCCCCAGCGGTTCTCGCTGGTGGTTTGTATCGCAGCTGTGCGGATGTGTTGGCGCGTGCGCTGTGCTGGGAGAGTTCGCTTCGGCACCCAAGTGGGGCTTTTGTCCTTCTGTGGCGCTGGCGTTGGAGCTGCCGGTCACCGTAGGTGGCGCGTGTTGTCTCCCGCCGGCAATGCCACGACAGCACGCTCCCGGGCCTCTGTCGGCAGCGGCAAGCTCAGTTGGGAGCACGGGTGGTCGCACCGAAAGCGTCTACTCGCCTAACTCCGGGCGATTGCGCCTCTCTCGAACCCGACCAAGTACTTGGGACGGCGCTGCGCGCCGCCGGGACCTGAGAGGGTTTCGAGGTGTATTGTGCAGGGGAGCTCAGCCTCCTCCTGTTTGCAGAATGATTGAGCGGACGCTTGCGTGTTCGCGCGGGCCCCCGGGACACACTCCCGGGCGGCCGGCTGCTCAGCTCTAGTTGACGCAGCTCCCTGGTTGATCCTGCCAGTAGTCATATGCTTGTCTCAAAGATTAAGCCATGCATGTCTCAGTACAAGCCGCATTAAGGTGAAACCGCGAATGGCTCATTAAATCAGTTATGGTTCCTTAGATCGTACCCACGTTACTTGGATAACTGTGGTAATTCTAGAGCTAATACATGCAAACAGAGTCCCGACCAGAGATGGAAGGGACGCTTTTATTAGATCAAAACCAATCGGTCGGCTCGTCCGGTCCGTTTGCCTTGGTGACTCTGAATAACTTTGGGCTGATCGCACGGTCCTCGTACCGGCGACGCATCTTTCAAATGTCTGCCTTATCAACTGTCGATGGTAGGTTCTGCGCCTACCATGGTTGTAACGGGTAACGGGGAATCAGGGTTCGATTCCGGAGAGGGAGCCTGAGAAACGGCTACCACATCCAAGGAAGGCAGCAGGCGCGCAAATTACCCACTCCCGGCACGGGGAGGTAGTGACGAAAAATAACGATACGGGACTCATCCGAGGCCCCGTAATCGGAATGAGTACACTTTAAATCCTTTAACGAGTATCTATTGGAGGGCAAGTCTGGTGCCAGCAGCCGCGGTAATTCCAGCTCCAACAGCGTATATTAAAGTTGTTGCGGTTAAAAAGCTCGTAGTTGGATTTGTGTCCCACGCTGTTGGTTCACCGCCCGTCGGTGTTTAACTGGCATGTATCGTGGGACGTCCTGCCGGTGGGGCGAGCTGAAGGCGTGCGACCGCCCCGTGCGTGCTCGTGCGTCCCGAGGCGGACCCCGTTGAAATCCTACCAGGGTGCTCTTTATTGAGTGTCTCGGTGGGCCGGCACGTTTACTTTGAACAAATTAGAGTGCTTAAAGCAGGCAAGCCCGCCTGAATACTGTGTGCATGGAATAATGGAATAGGACCTCGGTTCTATTTTGTTGGTTTTCGGAACCCGAGGTAATGATTAATAGGGACAGGCGGGGGCATTCGTATTGCGACGTTAGAGGTGAAATTCTTGGATCGTCGCAAGACGAACAGAAGCGAAAGCATTTGCCAAGTATGTTTTCATTAATCAAGAACGAAAGTTAGAGGTTCGAAGGCGATCAGATACCGCCCTAGTTCTAACCATAAACGATGCCAGCCAGCGATCCGCCGCAGTTCCTCCGATGACTCGGCAGGCAGCCTCCGGGAAACCAAAGCTTTTGGGTTCCGGGGGAAGTATGGTTGCAAAGCTGAAACTTAAAGGAATTGACGGAAGGGCACCACCAGGAGTGGAGCCTGCGGCTTAATTTGACTCAACACGGGAAACCTCACCAGGCCCGGACACCGGAAGGATTGACAGATTGATAGCTCTTTCTTGATTCGGTGGGTGGTGGTGCATGGCCGTTCTTAGTTGGTGGAGCGATTTGTCTGGTTAATTCCGATAACGAACGAGACTCTAGCCTGCTAACTAGTCGCGTGACATCCTTCGTGCTGTCAGCGATTACTTTTCTTCTTAGAGGGACAGGTGGCTTCTAGCCGCACGAGATTGAGCAATAACAGGTCTGTGATGCCCTTAGATGTTCTGGGCCGCACGCGCGCTACACTGAAGGAATCAGCGTGTCTTCCTAGGCCGAAAGGTCGGGGTAACCCGCTGAACCTCCTTCGTGCTAGGGATTGGGGCTTGCAATTGTTCCCCATGAACGAGGAATTCCCAGTAAGCGCGAGTCATAAGCTCGCGTTGATTACGTCCCTGCCCTTTGTACACACCGCCCGTCGCTACTACCGATTGAATGATTTAGTGAGGTCTTCGGACTGGTACGCGGCATTGACTCTGTCGTTGCCGATGCTACCGGAAAGATGACCAAACTTGATCATTTAGAGGAAGTAAAAGTCGTAACAAGGTTTCCGTAGGTGAACCTGCGGAAGGATCATTACCGACTAGACTGCATGTCTTTCGATGTGCGTGTCGTGTCGCGCAACACGCTACCTGTACGGCTCGCAGTAGCCGTGCGCCGCGTGCGGAACCACGCGTGCCTCTCAAAACTAGCGGCAATGTTGTGTGGTACGAGCGCTGAAGCGCTGGAGCGGCTGGCGTGCGGCACCTGGCGCCTGGCGCCGGTTTTGAATGACTTTCGCCCGAGTGCCTGTCCGCTCCGGTGTGGAGCCGTACGACGCCCGTTGGCCGTGAGGCCGTTGGACACAGAACGCTGGAACAGGGGCCGCCACACGCCTCACTCCCGCCTATGCGACCGTCTCGAAAGAGGCGGCGGAAACTGAGAAAAGATCACCCAGGACGGTGGATCACTCGGCTCGTGGGTCGATGAAGAACGCAGCAAATTGCGCGTCGACATGTGAACTGCAGGACACATGAACATCGACGTTTCGAACGCACATTGCGGTCCATGGATTCCGTTCCCGGGCCACGTCTGGCTGAGGGTCGGCTACGTATACTGAAGCGCGCGGCGTTTGCCCCGCTTCGCAGACCTGGGAGTGTCGCGGCCGCCTGTGGGGCCGGCCGCGTCTCCTCAAACGTGCGATGCGCGCCCGTCGCCTGGCGGTTCGCATACCGGTACTTTCTCGGTAGCGTGCACAGCCGGCTGGCGGTGTGGCGTGCGACACCTCGTACAACGACCTCAGAGCAGGCGAGACTACCCGCTGAATTTAAGCATATTACTAAGCGGAGGAAAAGAAACTAACAAG
>NW_025729216.1:1040000-1042500 GCF_021461385.2 Schistocerca piceifrons
TGTTTTAAGACTGGCCCTAAAGGAAAGGTGGAGGTAAACCATGTTTTTGTAGTAAGTGCAAGAGTGAGGAAGCTGTTAGTAGAAGCAAAACGAGTGTATGTGGATTTTAGATCACTGTCGGTGAAAGACTATTTTGCCTTCAAATGCTTCAAGTGCCAGAATTTCGGTCACAGAAGTGCAAAGTGTACTGCCAAGTCCTTTGTGTGTTCACATTGTGGTGAAGACAACCACCAAAAAACAAATTGTCCGAACTCTAATAAGCCAGCAAAGTGTATTCCATGTTCTACGAGAGGCAAGGCGTGCAATACACCAGGTCCTCAGTGCCCTACCTATCAGCTATATTTGCGCAGATTAATTGAGAGTACAGATTATGGACAGTAATCTATCACCATATAGTGAAGAGTTCATACCAGGCAGAGACTTCAAATGTCAGGAAATTGCACAAATAGCTGATAAGAATATGATACGTAGGAAACATAAGCCACCCTCCACGAGGCTTAGGAATTGGCGTAGGGCAATTGCATGGAGGAACATGCTACGCGAGAACAGGCAACCTCTATATACTTTAGAACTAGCCCACTGCGTGGATGTTAACACATTAGAGGACGAAACGACAGTTACAAGTGAAGATAAGATGTACCTTAAGGACAAGTCAGATCTCGCGTTTGGCAATAGTGAAAATAATGATCAGAATATAGTTGATACCGACAAGTTAGATCTCGCGTTAGGCAATAGTGAAAATAATGATCAGAATATAGTTGATACCGATAAGAACAAAATCACAGACAGTAGTAATTTCCCCCAGGAACAGGGGAAAAATCTTTCTTCATCAATTCAGGACAGCACCATTAGCTCTACCATTGCAGGGAATAAAATGTGTAATGTTGGCCTTGAACATCATGGAATTCTCTCCAAGATTAGGTCAAAGTTAAAGAGCAAAAGCAAAAAGACTATCGAGCCCTGTCATAAACCCGACATGATCACTATTGGTACTCAGACCGACTTCACAGACAGTGAAGACACACTGAAGCCTACAACAAATGAGGGAAATGACTATAAACAGTCGGATCCTCGATCGATTTATGTTGATCTTGAAGAGAATTACAGACTCTCTAGATTAGAAGATATGAGTGTATTAGTTGTAGCCCTTAGGCACATTGTCAGAATAGGGCATCCAAAAGGGAATACAATCGGCTTTCCATATCCCGGAACTGCCGACAGGCTGTTTTTGCGATGTAATAATCTACCAACTGGGAAGAAAGAATTGGGTGAGATACTTCAGAGGGCATATACCCGACGTAACGAAAAATTTGATCAAGAGGAGCTCTATAAGGAATTTGTGGAGTGTTATGGTAGAACAGTTTATGAGTACGACAAGACAGGTTTCAGATTTTATAATCATGTCAGACAGCCTTAATGAGTAGAAGAAATTTAGGTATAACTGTTGCTCAGATTAATGCTATGCGTAGCACCACCGTAATGACAGAAATATGGAAGGTTGCAGAAGACCGAGGTTTGGATATTATATGTATCCAGGAGCCTTACACTACGAAAGGGAAACTGGTACATTGCCCAATGGGTGCAAGAGTGATCATGAATGGAGAGAACCCAATGGTGGCTGTTGTGGTGCTGAAAAGAGAAGTATCAGTGACAACAATTGCTCAGGTAAATGATGAACACTCTGTTACTGTGGAGCTAACGACAACTGAGGGTGTCTTTCTCATAACTAACCTGTACTTTCAATATGCACATGAGATACAACCCTATCTCGATAAAATGATAAGAGCCAACGAGGTTGGAGGTAACAGATATCACATCTTCACAATAGATGCAAATGCTAAATCAGTACTATGGAACAGTAGAGAAACCGACGAGAGAGGACTTGAACTACAGGATGCTATTGCGGAGCAGAACTTAATAATTGTGAATAAACCCGGGTTTCCACCAACTTATCATAATAGAGCAGGGGCAAAATCAAATATCGACATTACATTGGCAAATGGTAGTGTGCTAAATAGGATACAGGCCTGGGAAGTACTGAACAGAGTGACTACAAGTGATCATAATATGATTACCTTTAGCCTTGTAAGCGTAAACAATGTAAACAGGGAGGAGAATTATATAGGGACCTACTTCGACTACAAAAGAGCAGAATGGGAGCGCATGAGGGAGGAGTTTCAACTGCAGGTGCCGGAGGGGAATGGCTTTGACATTGATTCGACAGCAGAAGCAATACAGGTCCATATACAAAACCTTATGAATACCTTCATACCTAAGCGTCCATTCTTTCGCGGCTCGAAAGTGCCATGGAGTTCCACACTAACAGAATTAAAGAGAAATGTTCGTAGGGCACGGCGCGCATATCAGAGGTCTCTCGGTGACAGAGAGAAGCAGAGAAGGTTGCTAATTTATCGGGAAATCAGAGCAGTTTATAAGGAGGAATTAATCAATACGAGAACAAAGCACTGGGAAACCTTCGTTAAAAAGGAGTTTCGAACTA
>NW_025729216.1:1047500-1055000 GCF_021461385.2 Schistocerca piceifrons
GCTAAACGACAGGTCCACCTACAGGGATCCGACGGAACTACGCCACCCATGCCGGCAAAACAGTATCGCCATCTATGAAAATAGGGCGACACCACATGCAATACCGCCATCTATGCGCATCTGACAACACTACGTCCGCACCACAAAACATACCGCCATCTGTAGGTCTCCCGCAACATGACCTCCTGCAACGACGCTACCGCCATCTATGAGACACCAAGCCGACTAAGACAGCGATGGCGCCACAGTGCCCGCCTTTCGACGCCACCCACAAAGCCTGCAGCCTCTGTCGACCATAGCACCCATTCTCCAGTGGCTCTGCCGCACGAAGCCGTGGACCGGCAATGACTCCACCCGCACCCGTTCGTGGACCACCCCAACCGCCAAACGCGCACCTCCAGCGGATGAACGGCGGACGTTTCCCGCACTCGTAAAGTGCAATCCACCCCTATAACTTGCGTTTCATGAAGAGTTATTTCCAATATGCGACATTCCCGCTGTCCCTATACATGAGCCGCGACCTGTACCACTTACGAGCGAGAGACGCGATCGCGTTGCTCACTGTACGGCGTCCGATACCGAGCCATCAGCATGTCGGTCCCCATTCGCGTTGCACTCGCACTCGCACTCGCACTCGCACTCGCAGTCGCAAAAACGTGGGGCAAATATATTACGCGGAAGAGTTATAACAGACCGAGCCCCACTGCATGGGGGGAGTCTTTGTCACTAATGTACACAGATGGAACATTTTGGACTGGAACCAGATTACCCGTACACACGGCGCTGATTAGTAATCAATGCAGAGCCATCAAATTACAGAATATATATACAACTGTCCGTATACATGCTGAAAGAGTGTGCCCACAATGGGAACCACACGTCAGCCAGACACTCTCATCACGCACCACTCTCTGCTTCTAACGGGCGCACATACAATATGTAAGCACCAGCATGGAACAACATCCAGTGCATCCTCTCCGCCACATTACACAATCCACACTATCACAACCAGACCAGGAGGTCCATGCGGAAAATAGAATATCCCCCCCTTTCGACATCCACCATTGCGCAGATAAGGCACCAATACCCACACATGTCCTATACAACGGTGCACCCAACATCACAATAGTACCTCCTGTCACAGCCCACAAACAATGACCTGAGTCAAAGACACAGGTCTGACACAAGCATAGAATTGGAGCGCCGCCTCTAATAAGCCAAAGGTGCATCCTGACGTGACAAATCTCATCATGTCACAAGCATTCACTTACTATAATCACTATCAACGAACGTGCCGCCCCCGCCCCCCCCCCCTACACCTTTCCTTACAACAACGTGTAACCTAACCTAACCTATGTTGTACCTTAACCTAACCTATGTTGTGCCTTAACCTAACCCATGTTGTGCCTTAACCTAACCCATGTTGTGCCTTAACCTAACCCATGTTGTGCCTTAACCTAACCCATGTTGTGCCTTAACCTAACCCATGTTGTGCCTTAACCTAACCCATGTTGTGCCTTAACCTAACCCATGTTGTGCCTTAACCTAACCCATGTTGTGCCTTAACCTAACCCATGTTGTGCCTTAACCTAACCCATGTTGTGCCTTAACCTAACCCATGTTGTGCCTTAACCTAACCCATGTTGTGCCTTAACCTAACCCATGTTGTGCCTTAACCTAACCCATGTTGTACCTTAACCTAACCCATGTTGTACCTTAACCTAACCCATGTTGTACCTTAACCTAACCCATGTTGTACCTTAACCTAACCCATGTTGTACCTTAACCTAACCCATGTTGTACCTTAACCTAACCCATGTTGTCCCCTAACCTAACCCATGTTGTCCCCTAACCTAACCCATGTTGTCCCCTAACCTAACCCATGTTGTCCCCTAACCTAACCCATGTTGTCCCCTAACCTAACCCATGTTGTCCCCTAACCTAACCCATGTTGTCCCCTAACCTAACCCATGTTGTCCCCTAACCTAACCCATGTTGTCCCCTAACCTAACCCATGTTGTCCCCTAACCTAACCCATGTTGTCCCCTAACCTAACCCATGTTGTCCCCTAACCTAACCCATGTTGTGCCTTAACCTAACCCATGTTGTGCCTTAACCTAACCCATGTTGTCCCCTAACCTAACCCATGTTGTCCCCTAACCTAACCCATGTTGTCCCCTAACCTAACCCACGTTGTCCGCTAACGTAACCCACGTTGTCGCCTAAACCTGCTCTGTAATTGTTATACGACTCGTTCAATTAGTGTAGTGTTGCCCACCCGCAACCCTCGCAATATAGTTCGCTACTCGCACTGCCCGCTCCCCTGTGTATCGCTTCATGTTAAACACCTTGCAAGTCTTGCTGACTTTCCACATGCTCCTGCTGTACACTGTAATGTGGATGGCAGCAGGACGTACATGCCGCCCCCCCCCCACCCCTCCCCACGTCCCCACGTCCCCACCTTGCCCCCTGCCTTCGCAAGCTGGTTGGTGACAAGTTTGCATGTTCAATGCCCTTCGCATGCGACGTACGCAGGCTACGTTGTGGTGCGGCCTGTGTCAACTGTCCGCTGATGTCGTACGCGTGAACCACAATCTGTACTGCACATTCGTCCTTATGTACTGAATGATACATCGTGGCACATGTGTGACCGTACAACGACTGCGCCCAAAAACGGCGGACCATACAGTGCAAATATTGTGCACGCAGCTACGTGTCGTCTCCCTATGAGAGCTGGATTGCAGTGTGGTACGCCATAGAGACGTGTGGGAGGAACGGACGCCGTGGATGGCGATCAGCATGAGCTGTCTGTTGATGTATTCGGACCTAGTCGTCTCTCCTCACACACCGTGATGGCATGGTGCACCGCGTTCCATATCTGCGACATGCTACAGAGGCCGGTTGACAGTCGTTCGAGCAATGGACATCGCATACGTACGGGGGCCACCTTCCACGTATTGTCTAGGCGTGCACATTTTGTTGCGTGTATGTGGGCAGACGTAGTGTGGCGTGACACCTGACACAGGCATGCAATAATCGTTGAAGTTGCAAATGGCGATGGACGCCTGCGTTTTCTGGTGAAGTTACGCAAATGAAGAAATGGTAACCTGTTGTGGTGCGGTTGTTCTCGCTAGGGGTGAATCGGTGATGGCGACGATAGGTTGAGGTACTAACCGGTTGTTCCAGCGATACCCACCATGCCGACGAAACTGAACGGCATCTGGGTGTGAAGCGATACGCGGCGGTGGCTGGGTGGGACCGTCCCCGGCCGGTGAGGGGGCGCCTCCCGGCGTGCTGGCCGCGCGGTGCGTGGGCGCACGCGCTACAGCCGGCTGGTGGGGGCGGCCAGTGGCAGGCGCGCCGGCCGACGGACGCGGCAGGCGTCGCAGCTGCGCGCCGGCGCACCCTGCGCGCGGCGCCGTGCGGCCAAAGTAGGTCCTCGCGGGCCCGGTGCGAAGCGCGGTGGACATCTTCAGTGTGCTGGTCCGATTGAGGACTGTGTGCGTTGAGGATGCGCCGCCGCCCGGCGCTCGGCGCCGCGACGCCGTCTGCTGCTCGGTCGCCCCAGCGGTTCTCGCTGGTGGTTTGTATCGCAGCTGTGCGGATGTGTTGGCGCGTGCGCTGTGCTGGGAGAGTTCGCTTCGGCACCCAAGTGGGGCTTTTGTCCTTCTGTGGCGCTGGCGTTGGAGCTGCCGGTCACCGTAGGTGGCGCGTGTTGTCTCCCGCCGGCAATGCCACGACAGCACGCTCCCGGGCCTCTGTCGGCAGCGGCAAGCTCAGTTGGGAGCACGGGTGGTCGCACCGAAAGCGTCTACTCGCCTAACTCCGGGCGATTGCGCCTCTCTCGAACCCGACCAAGTACTTGGGACGGCGCTGCGCGCCGCCGGGACCTGAGAGGGTTTCGAGGTGTATTGTGCAGGGGAGCTCAGCCTCCTCCTGTTTGCAGAATGATTGAGCGGACGCTTGCGTGTTCGCGCGGGCCCCCGGGACACACTCCCGGGCGGCCGGCTGCTCAGCTCTAGTTGACGCAGCTCCCTGGTTGATCCTGCCAGTAGTCATATGCTTGTCTCAAAGATTAAGCCATGCATGTCTCAGTACAAGCCGCATTAAGGTGAAACCGCGAATGGCTCATTAAATCAGTTATGGTTCCTTAGATCGTACCCACGTTACTTGGATAACTGTGGTAATTCTAGAGCTAATACATGCAAACAGAGTCCCGACCAGAGATGGAAGGGACGCTTTTATTAGATCAAAACCAATCGGTCGGCTCGTCCGGTCCGTTTGCCTTGGTGACTCTGAATAACTTTGGGCTGATCGCACGGTCCTCGTACCGGCGACGCATCTTTCAAATGTCTGCCTTATCAACTGTCGATGGTAGGTTCTGCGCCTACCATGGTTGTAACGGGTAACGGGGAATCAGGGTTCGATTCCGGAGAGGGAGCCTGAGAAACGGCTACCACATCCAAGGAAGGCAGCAGGCGCGCAAATTACCCACTCCCGGCACGGGGAGGTAGTGACGAAAAATAACGATACGGGACTCATCCGAGGCCCCGTAATCGGAATGAGTACACTTTAAATCCTTTAACGAGTATCTATTGGAGGGCAAGTCTGGTGCCAGCAGCCGCGGTAATTCCAGCTCCAATAGCGTATATTAAAGTTGTTGCGGTTAAAAAGCTCGTAGTTGGATTTGTGTCCCACGCTGTTGGTTCACCGCCCGTCGGTGTTTAACTGGCATGTATCGTGGGACGTCCTGCCGGTGGGGCGAGCTGAAGGCGTGCGACCGCCCCGTGCGTGCTCGTGCGTCCCGAGGCGGACCCCGTTGAAATCCTACCAGGGTGCTCTTTATTGAGTGTCTCGGTGGGCCGGCACGTTTACTTTGAACAAATTAGAGTGCTTAAAGCAGGCAAGCCCGCCTGAATACTGTGTGCATGGAATAATGGAATAGGACCTCGGTTCTATTTTGTTGGTTTTCGGAACCCGAGGTAATGATTAATAGGGACAGGCGGGGGCATTCGTATTGCGACGTTAGAGGTGAAATTCTTGGATCGTCGCAAGACGAACAGAAGCGAAAGCATTTGCCAAGTATGTTTTCATTAATCAAGAACGAAAGTTAGAGGTTCGAAGGCGATCAGATACCGCCCTAGTTCTAACCATAAACGATGCCAGCCAGCGATCCGCCGCAGTTCCTCCGATGACTCGGCGGGCAGCCTCCGGGAAACCAAAGCTTTTGGGTTCCGGGGGAAGTATGGTTGCAAAGCTGAAACTTAAAGGAATTGACGGAAGGGCACCACCAGGAGTGGAGCCTGCGGCTTAATTTGACTCAACACGGGAAACCTCACCAGGCCCGGACACCGGAAGGATTGACAGATTGATAGCTCTTTCTTGATTCGGTGGGTGGTGGTGCATGGCCGTTCTTAGTTGGTGGAGCGATTTGTCTGGTTAATTCCGATAACGAACGAGACTCTAGCCTGCTAACTAGTCGCGTGACATCCTTCGTGCTGTCAGCGATTACTTTTCTTCTTAGAGGGACAGGCGGCTTCTAGCCGCACGAGATTGAGCAATAACAGGTCTGTGATGCCCTTAGATGTTCTGGGCCGCACGCGCGCTACACTGAAGGAATCAGCGTGTCTTCCTAGGCCGAAAGGTCGGGGTAACCCGCTGAACCTCCTTCGTGCTAGGGATTGGGGCTTGCAATTGTTCCCCATGAACGAGGACTTCCCAGTAAGCGCGAGTCATAAGCTCGCGTTGATTACGTCCCTGCCCTTTGTACACACCGCCCGTCGCTACTACCGATTGAATGATTTAGTGAGGTCTTCGGACTGGTACGCGGCATTGACTCTGTCGTTGCCGATGCTACCGGAAAGATGACCAAACTTGATCATTTAGAGGAAGTAAAAGTCGTAACAAGGTTTCCGTAGGTGAACCTGCGGAAGGATCATTACCGACTAGACTGCATGTCTTTCGATGTGCGTGTCGTGTCGCGCAACACGCTACCTGTACGGCTCGCAGTAGCCGTGCGCCGCGTGCGGAACCACGCGTGCCTCTCAAAACTAGCGGCAATGTTGTGTGGTACGAGCGCTGAAGCGCTGGAGCGGCTGGCGTGCGGCACCTGGCGCCTGGCGCCGGTTTTGAATGACTTTCGCCCGAGTGCCTGTCCGCTCCGGTGTGGAGCCGTACGACGCCCGTCGGCCGTGAGGCCGTTGGACACAGAACGCTGGAACAGGGGCCGCCACACGCCTCACTCCCGCCTATGCGACCGTCTCGAAAGAGGCGGCGGAAACTGAGAAAAGATCACCCAGGACGGTGGATCACTCGGCTCGTGGGTCGATGAAGAACGCAGCAAATTGCGCGTCGACATGTGAACTGCAGGACACATGAACATCGACGTTTCGAACGCACATTGCGGTCCATGGATTCCGTTCCCGGGCCACGTCTGGCTGAGGGTCGGCTACGTATACTGAAGCGCGCGGCGTTTGCCCCGCTTCGCAGACCTGGGAGTGTCGCGGCCGCCTGTGGGGCCGGCCGCGTCTCCTCAAACGTGCGATGCGCGCCCGTCGCCTGGCGGTTCGCATACCGGTACTTTCTCGGTAGCGTGCACAGCCGGCTGGCGGTGTGGCGTGCGACACCTCGTACAACGACCTCAGAGCAGGCGAGACTACCCGCTGAATTTAAGCATATTACTAAGCGGAGGAAAAGAAACTAACAAGGATTCCCCCAGTAGCGGCGAGCGAACAGGGAAGAGTCCAGCACCGAACCCCGCAGGCTGCCGCCTGTCGTGGCATGTGTTGTTTGGGAGGGTCCACTACCCCGACGCCTCGCGCCGAGCCCAAGTCCAACTTGAATGAGGCCACGGCCCGTAGAGGGTGCCAGGCCCGTAGCGGCCGGTGCGAGCGTCGGCGGGACCTCTCCTTCGAGTCGGGTTGCTTGAGAGTGCAGCTCCAAGTGGGTGGTAAACTCCATCTGAGACTAAATATGACCACGAGACCGATAGCGAACAAGTACCGTGAGGGAAAGTTGAAAAGAACTTTGAAGAGAGAGTTCAAAAGTACGTGAAACCGTTCTGGGGTAAACGTGAGAAGTCCGAAAGGTCGAACGGGTGAGATTCACGCCCATCCGGCCACTGGCCTCCGCCCTCGGCAGATGGGGCCGGCCGCCCGCGCGGAGCAATCCGCGGCGGGGTCGTGTCCGGTTGCCTTTCCACTCGCCGCGGGGTGGGGCCGTTCCGGTGTGCGGTGGGCCGCACTTCTCCCCTAGTAGGACGTCGCGACCCGCTGGGTGCCGGCCTACGGCCCGGGTGCGCAGCCTGTCCTTCCGCGGGCCTCGGTTCGCGTCTGTTGGGCAGAGCCCCGGTGTCCTGGCTGGCTGCCCGGCGGTATATCTGGAGGAGTCGATTCGCCCCTTTGGGCGCTCGGGCTCCCGGCAAGCGCGCGCGGTTCTTCCCGGATGACGGACCTACCTGGCCCGGCCCCGGACCCGCGCCGCTGTTGGCTCGGGATGCTC
>NW_025729216.1:1060000-1070000 GCF_021461385.2 Schistocerca piceifrons
TCCTCTCCGCCACATTACACAATCCACACTATCACAACCAGACCAGGAGGTCCATGCGGAAAATAGAATATCCCCCCCTTTCGACATCCACCATTGCGCAGATAAGGCACCAATACCCACACATGTCCTATACAACGGTGCACCCAACATCACAATAGTACCTCCTGTCACAGCCCACAAACAATGACCTGAGTCAAAGACACAGGTCTGACACAAGCATAGAATTGGAGCGCCGCCTCTAATAAGCCAAAGGTGCATCCTGACGTGACAAATCTCATCATGTCACAAGCATTCACTTACTATAATCACTATCAACGAACGTGCCGCCCCCGCCCCCCCCCCCCCCTACACCTTTCCTTACAACAACGTGTAACCTAACCTAACCTATGTTGTACCTTAACCTAACCCATGTTGTGCCTTAACCTAACCCATGTTGTGCCTTAACCTAACCCATGTTGTGCCTTAACCTAACCCATGTTGTGCCTTAACCTAACCCATGTTGTGCCTTAACCTAACCCATGTTGTGCCTTAACCTAACCCATGTTGTGCCTTAACCTAACCCATGTTGTGCCTTAACCTAACCCATGTTGTACCTTAACCTAACCCATGTTGTACCTTAACCTAACCCATGTTGTACCTTAACCTAACCCATGTTGTACCCTAACCTAACCCATGTTGTCCCCTAACCTAACCCATGTTGTCCCCTAACCTAACCCATGTTGTCCCCTAACCTAACCCATGTTGTCCCCTAACCTAACCCATGTTGTCCCCTAACCTAACCCATGTTGTCCCCTAACCTAACCCATGTTGTCCCCTAACCTAACCCATGTTGTCCCCTAACCTAACCCATGTTGTCCCCTAACCTAACCCATGTTGTCCCCTAACCTAACCCATGTTGTCCCCTAACCTAACCCATGTTGTCCCCTAACCTAACCCATGTTGTCCCCTAACCTAACCCATGTTGTGCCTTAACCTAACCCATGTTGTGCCTTAACCTAACCCATGTTGTCCCCTAACCTAACCCATGTTGTCCCCTAACCTAACCCACGTTGTCCGCTAACGTAACCCACGTTGTCGCCTAAACCTGCTCTGTAATTGTTATACGACTCGTTCAATTAGTGTAGTGTTGCCCACCCGCAACCCTCGCAATATAGTTCGCTACTCGCACTGCCCGCTCCCCTGTGTATCGCTTCATGTTAAACACCTTGCAAGTCTTGCTGACTTTCCACATGCTCCTGCTGTACACTGTAATGTGGATGGCAGCAGGACGTACATGCCGCCCCCCCCCCCACCCCTCCCCACGTCCCCACGTCCCCACCTTGCCCCCTGCCTTCGCAAGCTGGTTGGTGACAAGTTTGCATGTTCAATGCCCTTCGCATGCGACGTACGCAGGCTACGTTGTGGTGCGGCCTGTGTCAACTGTCCGCTGATGTCGTACGCGTGAACCACAATCTGTACTGCACATTCGTCCTTATGTACTGAATGATACATCGTGGCACATGTGTGACCGTACAACGACTGCGCCCAAAAACGGCGGACCATACAGTGCAAATATTGTGCACGCAGCTACGTGTCGTCTCCCTATGAGAGCTGGATTGCAGTGTGGTACGCCATAGAGACGTGTGGGAGGAACGGACGCCGTGGATGGCGATCAGCATGAGCTGTCTGTTGATGTATTCGGACCTAGTCGTCTCTCCTCACACACCGTGATGGCATGGTGCACCGCGTTCCATATCTGCGACATGCTACAGAGGCCGGTTGACAGTCGTTCGAGCAATGGACATCGCATACGTACGGGGGCCACCTTCCACGTATTGTCTAGGCGTGCACATTTTGTTGCGTGTATGTGGGCAGACGTAGTGTGGCGTGACACCTGACACAGGCATGCAATAATCGTTGAAGTTGCAAATGGCGATGGACGCCTGCGTTTTCTGGTGAAGTTACGCAAATGAAGAAATGGTAACCTGTTGTGGTGCGGTTGTTCTCGCTAGGGGTGAATCGGTGATGGCGACGATAGGTTGAGGTACTAACCGGTTGTTCCAGCGATACCCACCATGCCGACGAAACTGAACGGCATCTGGGTGTGAAGCGATACGCGGCGGTGGCTGGGTGGGACCGTCCCCGGCCGGTGAGGGGGCGCCTCCCGGCGTGCTGGCCGCGCGGTGCGTGGGCGCACGCGCTACAGCCGGCTGGTGGGGGCGGCCAGTGGCAGGCGCGCCGGCCGACGGACGCGGCAGGCGTCGCAGCTGCGCGCCGGCGCACCCTGCGCGCGGCGCCGTGCGGCCAAAGTAGGTCCTCGCGGGCCCGGTGCGAAGCGCGGTGGACATCTTCAGTGTGCTGGTCCGATTGAGGACTGTGTGCGTTGAGGATGCGCCGCCGCCCGGCGCTCGGCGCCGCGACGCCGTCTGCTGCTCGGTCGCCCCAGCGGTTCTCGCTGGTGGTTTGTATCGCAGCTGTGCGGATGTGTTGGCGCGTGCGCTGTGCTGGGAGAGTTCGCTTCGGCACCCAAGTGGGGCTTTTGTCCTTCTGTGGCGCTGGCGTTGGAGCTGCCGGTCACCGTAGGTGGCGCGTGTTGTCTCCCGCCGGCAATGCCACGACAGCACGCTCCCGGGCCTCTGTCGGCAGCGGCAAGCTCAGTTGGGAGCACGGGTGGTCGCACCGAAAGCGTCTACTCGCCTAACTCCGGGCGATTGCGCCTCTCTCGAACCCGACCAAGTACTTGGGACGGCGCTGCGCGCCGCCGGGACCTGAGAGGGTTTCGAGGTGTATTGTGCAGGGGAGCTCAGCCTCCTCCTGTTTGCAGAATGATTGAGCGGACGCTTGCGTGTTCGCGCGGGCCCCCGGGACACACTCCCGGGCGGCCGGCTGCTCAGCTCTAGTTGACGCAGCTCCCTGGTTGATCCTGCCAGTAGTCATATGCTTGTCTCAAAGATTAAGCCATGCATGTCTCAGTACAAGCCGCATTAAGGTGAAACCGCGAATGGCTCATTAAATCAGTTATGGTTCCTTAGATCGTACCCACGTTACTTGGATAACTGTGGTAATTCTAGAGCTAATACATGCAAACAGAGTCCCGACCAGAGATGGAAGGGACGCTTTTATTAGATCAAAACCAATCGGTCGGCTCGTCCGGTCCGTTTGCCTTGGTGACTCTGAATAACTTTGGGCTGATCGCACGGTCCTCGTACCGGCGACGCATCTTTCAAATGTCTGCCTTATCAACTGTCGATGGTAGGTTCTGCGCCTACCATGGTTGTAACGGGTAACGGGGAATCAGGGTTCGATTCCGGAGAGGGAGCCTGAGAAACGGCTACCACATCCAAGGAAGGCAGCAGGCGCGCAAATTACCCACTCCCGGCACGGGGAGGTAGTGACGAAAAATAACGATACGGGACTCATCCGAGGCCCCGTAATCGGAATGAGTACACTTTAAATCCTTTAACGAGTATCTATTGGAGGGCAAGTCTGGTGCCAGCAGCCGCGGTAATTCCAGCTCCAATAGCGTATATTAAAGTTGTTGCGGTTAAAAAGCTCGTAGTTGGATTTGTGTCCCACGCTGTTGGTTCACCGCCCGTCGGTGTTTAACTGGCATGTATCGTGGGACGTCCTGCCGGTGGGGCGAGCTGAAGGCGTGCGACCGCCCCGTGCGTGCTCGTGCGTCCCGAGGCGGACCCCGTTGAAATCCTACCAGGGTGCTCTTTATTGAGTGTCTCGGTGGGCCGGCACGTTTACTTTGAACAAATTAGAGTGCTTAAAGCAGGCAAGCCCGCCTGAATACTGTGTGCATGGAATAATGGAATAGGACCTCGGTTCTATTTTGTTGGTTTTCGGAACCCGAGGTAATGATTAATAGGGACAGGCGGGGGCATTCGTATTGCGACGTTAGAGGTGAAATTCTTGGATCGTCGCAAGACGAACAGAAGCGAAAGCATTTGCCAAGTATGTTTTCATTAATCAAGAACGAAAGTTAGAGGTTCGAAGGCGATCAGATACCGCCCTAGTTCTAACCATAAACGATGCCAGCCAGCGATCCGCCGCAGTTCCTCCGATGACTCGGCGGGCAGCCTCCGGGAAACCAAAGCTTTTGGGTTCCGGGGGAAGTATGGTTGCAAAGCTGAAACTTAAAGGAATTGACGGAAGGGCACCACCAGGAGTGGAGCCTGCGGCTTAATTTGACTCAACACGGGAAACCTCACCAGGCCCGGACACCGGAAGGATTGACAGATTGATAGCTCTTTCTTGATTCGGTGGGTGGTGGTGCATGGCCGTTCTTAGTTGGTGGAGCGATTTGTCTGGTTAATTCCGATAACGAACGAGACTCTAGCCTGCTAACTAGTCGCGTGACATCCTTCGTGCTGTCAGCGATTACTTTTCTTCTTAGAGGGACAGGCGGCTTCTAGCCGCACGAGATTGAGCAATAACAGGTCTGTGATGCCCTTAGATGTTCTGGGCCGCACGCGCGCTACACTGAAGGAATCAGCGTGTCTTCCTAGGCCGAAAGGTCGGGGTAACCCGCTGAACCTCCTTCGTGCTAGGGATTGGGGCTTGCAATTGTTCCCCATGAACGAGGAATTCCCAGTAAGCGCGAGTCATAAGCTCGCGTTGATTACGTCCCTGCCCTTTGTACACACCGCCCGTCGCTACTACCGATTGAATGATTTAGTGAGGTCTTCGGACTGGTACGCGGCATTGACTCTGTCGTTGCCGATGCTACCGGAAAGATGACCAAACTTGATCATTTAGAGGAAGTAAAAGTCGTAACAAGGTTTCCGTAGGTGAACCTGCGGAAGGATCATTACCGACTAGACTGCATGTCTTTCGATGTGCGTGTCGTGTCGCGCAACACGCTACCTGTACGGCTCGCAGTAGCCGTGCGCCGCGTGCGGAACCACGCGTGCCTCTCAAAACTAGCGGCAATGTTGTGTGGTACGAGCGCTGAAGCGCTGGAGCGGCTGGCGTGCGGCACCTGGCGCCTGGCGCCGGTTTTGAATGACTTTCGCCCGAGTGCCTGTCCGCTCCGGTGTGGAGCCGTACGACGCCCGTCGGCCGTGAGGCCGTTGGACACAGAACGCTGGAACAGGGGCCGCCACACGCCTCACTCCCGCCTATGCGACCGTCTCGAAAGAGGCGGCGGAAACTGAGAAAAGATCACCCAGGACGGTGGATCACTCGGCTCGTGGGTCGATGAAGAACGCAGCAAATTGCGCGTCGACATGTGAACTGCAGGACACATGAACATCGACGTTTCGAACGCACATTGCGGTCCATGGATTCCGTTCCCGGGCCACGTCTGGCTGAGGGTCGGCTACGTATACTGAAGCGCGCGGCGTTTGCCCCGCTTCGCAGACCTGGGAGTGTCGCGGCCGCCTGTGGGGCCGGCCGCGTCTCCTCAAACGTGCGATGCGCGCCCGTCGCCTGGCGGTTCGCATACCGGTACTTTCTCGGTAGCGTGCACAGCCGGCTGGCGGTGTGGCGTGCGACACCTCGTACAACGACCTCAGAGCAGGCGAGACTACCCGCTGAATTTAAGCATATTACTAAGCGGAGGAAAAGAAACTAACAAGGATTCCCCCAGTAGCGGCGAGCGAACAGGGAAGAGTCCAGCACCGAACCCCGCAGGCTGCCGCCTGTCGTGGCATGTGGTGTTTGGGAGGGTCCACTACCCCGACGCCTCGCGCCGAGCCCAAGTCCAACTTGAATGAGGCCACGGCCCGTAGAGGGTGCCAGGCCCGTAGCGGCCGGTGCGAGCGTCGGCGGGACCTCTCCTTCGAGTCGGGTTGCTTGAGAGTGCAGCTCCAAGTGGGTGGTAAACTCCATCTGAGACTAAATATGACCACGAGACCGATAGCGAACAAGTACCGTGAGGGAAAGTTGAAAAGAACTTTGAAGAGAGAGTTCAAAAGTACGTGAAACCGTTCTGGGGTAAACGTGAGAAGTCCGAAAGGTCGAACGGGTGAGATTCACGCCCATCCGGCCACTGGCCTCCGCCCTCGGCAGATGGGGCCGGCCGCCCGCGCGGAGCAATCCGCGGCGGGGTCGTGTCCGGTTGCCTTTCCACTCGCCGCGGGGTGGGGCCGTTCCGGTGTGCGGTGGGCCGCACTTCTCCCCTAGTAGGACGTCGCGACCCGCTGGGTGCCGGCCTACGGCCCGGGTGCGCAGCCTGTCCTTCCGCGGGCCTCGGTTCGCGTCTGTTGGGCAGAGCCCCGGTGTCCTGGCTGGCTGCCCGGCGGTATATCTGGAGGAGTCGATTCGCCCCTTTGGGCGCTCGGGCTCCCGGCAAGCGCGCGCGGTTCTTCCCGGATGACGGACCTACCTGGCCCGGCCCCGGACCCGCGCCGCTGTTGGCTCGGGATGCTCTCGGGCGGAATAATCGCTCCCGTCAGCGGCGCTTCAGCTTTGGACAATTTCACGACCCGTCTTGAAACACGGACCAAGGAGTCTAACATGTGCGCGAGTCATTGGGCTGTACGAAACCTAAAGGCGTAATGAAAGTGAAGGTCTCGCCTTGCGCGGGCCGAGGGAGGATGGGGCTTCCCCGCCCTTCACGGGGCGGCGGCCTCCGCACTCCCGGGGCGTCTCGTCCTCATTGCGAGGTGAGGCGCACCTAGAGCGTACACGTTGGGACCCGAAAGATGGTGAACTATGCCTGGCCAGGACGAAGTCAGGGGAAACCCTGATGGAGGTCCGTAGCGATTCTGACGTGCAAATCGATCGTCGGAGCTGGGTATAGGGGCGAAAGACTAATCGAACCATCTAGTAGCTGGTTCCCTCCGAAGTTTCCCTCAGGATAGCTGGTGCTCGTACGAGTCTCATCCGGTAAAGCGAATGATTAGAGGCCTTGGGGCCGAAACGACCTCAACCTATTCTCAAACTTTAAATGGGTGAGATCTCCGGCTTGCTTGATATGCTGAAGCCGCGAGCAAACGACTCGGATCGGAGTGCCAAGTGGGCCACTTTTGGTAAGCAGAACTGGCGCTGTGGGATGAACCAAACGCCGAGTTAAGGCGCCCGAATCGACGCTCATGGGAAACCATGAAAGGCGTTGGTTGCTTAAGACAGCAGGACGGTGGCCATGGAAGTCGGAATCCGCTAAGGAGTGTGTAACAACTCACCTGCCGAAGCAACTAGCCCTGAAAATGGATGGCGCTGAAGCGTCGTGCCTATACTCGGCCGTCAGTCTGGCAGTCATGGCCGGTCCTTGCGGCCGGCCGCGAAGCCATGACGAGTAGGAGGGTCGCGGCGGTGGGCGCAGAAGGGTCTGGGCGTGAGCCTGCCTGGAGCCGCCGTCGGTGCAGATCTTGGTGGTAGTAGCAAATACTCCAGCGAGGCCCTGGAGGGCTGACGCGGAGAAGGGTTTCGTGTGAACAGCCGTTGCACACGAGTCAGTCGATCCTAAGCCCTAGGAGAAATCCGATGTTGATGGGGGCCGTCATAGCATGATGCGCTTTGTGCTGGCCCCCGTTGGGCGAAAGGGAATCCGGTTCCTATTCCGGAACCCGGCAGCGGAACCGATACAAGTCGGGCCCCTCTTTTAGAGATGCTCGTCGGGGTAACCCAAAAGGACCCGGAGACGCCGTCGGGAGATCGGGGAAGAGTTTTCTTTTCTGCATGAGCGTTCGAGTTCCCTGGAATCCTCTAGCAGGGAGATAGGGTTTGGAACGCGAAGAGCACCGCAGTTGCGGCGGTGTCCCGATCTTCCCCTCGGACCTTGAAAATCCGGGAGAGGGCCACGTGGAGGTGTCGCGCCGGTTCGTACCCATATCCGCAGCAGGTCTCCAAGGTGAAGAGCCTCTAGTCGATAGAATAATGTAGGTAAGGGAAGTCGGCAAATTGGATCCGTAACTTCGGGATAAGGATTGGCTCTGAGGATCGGGGCGTGTCGGGCTTGGTCGGGAAGTGGGTCAGCGCTAACGTGCCGGGCCTGGGCGAGGTGAGTGCCGTAGGGGTGCCGGTAAGTGCGGGCGTTTAGCGCGGGCGTGGTCTGCTCTCGCCGTTGGTCGGCCTCGTGCTGGCCGGCGGTGCAGGATGCGCGCGCCTGCGCGGCGTTCGCGCCCCGGTGCTTCAACCTGCGTGCAGGATCCGAGCTCGGTCCCGTGCCTTGGCCTCCCACGGATCTTCCTTGCTGCGAGGCCGCGTCCGCCTTAGCGTGCTCCTCCGGGGGCGCGCGGGTGCGCGGATTCTCTTCGGCCGCCATTCAACGATCAACTCAGAACTGGCACGGACTGGGGGAATCCGACTGTCTAATTAAAACAAAGCATTGCGATGGCCCTAGCGGGTGTTGACGCAATGTGATTTCTGCCCAGTGCTCTGAATGTCAACGTGAAGAAATTCAAGCAAGCGCGGGTAAACGGCGGGAGTAACTATGACTCTGGAGTAACTATGACTCTCTTAAGGTGGCCAAGTGGCGGTGTGGCTGCATCCGGACTTGGCTTCTCGAAGTGCGGTCTTGATGTAGTCGTGCTGCTGCTGCGAGGTGCCTTCCTTGGGTTATAGTTACAGGGAGAGTGATGCGCAATACATGGGCCTAGCCCTCTTAGCCTCTCCTCTCCTGCGGTCTTCTCCCCTTCTCGTGGGCCCGCTGATTTCGCAGAGTGGAAGACCGCACCAGGGGCTTGAGGGGGTTACCAGCCCCCCCTCGCACTATCCCTTTTTTAGTTGGGGGCAGTAAGCAGAGAATAAGTGGTGGCCCTTCCGCTGAAGGTGCCACCCCAACTCCCCCAGCACCTAGCCGGCCAACCGGCCGTGCCGAAAATCTTGTAACTTTTGCAGCTATGTATACCTGTAGTGAGTGCCACCGCAGCTTTACAACCAAGAACGGTCTCGGGGTCCATCGCCGCCGCCAACATCTTGCGGCCGCCAACGCGGAGATCGTCACGGAGAGGCATCGCGCGAGGTGGACGGAGGAAGAAGTCCTGTCGCTCGCCAAGGCGGAGGCCGAACTGTTCCTTGAGAGGGACGCCCGGTTCTTCTTCGTCAATCAAGAACTCATCAGGATGTTCCCCGACCGAACGCTCGAGGCAATCAAGTGCCGACGGCGGCAAGCTGCCCACAAGCAGCTTGTCCGCCAATTCATGGAGGCGCTTGAGATCGGTCGGGGGGAAGAGCCTGCGTCCCGCCGGGGAGCAGCGAGCCCGCTGCCTGACGCGGGCGAGGCCGCTGCGCCGCCCGTTGACGCAGCCGAGGACTTCGCGGCCGACACCACCGGGCCGCCGCCGGAGGGGCCGACTGACGCCGCCATCTGGGGACATCTGGCGGGGCTACCTGCTTCCGCCCAGCGTTTCTCTGCCCTGGATCGTGTCATAGGTCTGGGGCGGGGCACGCCGCCCGATGTCATCCTGGGCATGCTCCCGGATGCCCTTGCGTCGGTCGGGTCCAGAGGGGAGAGATCGATCACCAGGACACAGCGGCCGCGCCAACCATCGAAGCGGCCGCCTGCCGCGCCGCCGACGCAGAAGCGCAAGCGGCGCCGCTGGGAGTACGCGAGAACGCAGGATGCCTTCCGACGGTCGCGTGCACGTTGCGTGCGCGGCCTCTTGGATGGCACCCTGCTCCAGCCGCCACCTGCCATCCCTGGTCTGCTGGACTTCTGGGCGGACCTCTTCACCAAGAAGCCCATCTCCACCGCGGGCTTCATTCGTGACCGCCTCCTCCCGCACTCAGAGCCTGTCGCTCTCGAGTGCATATGGGGGCCGGTCACACATGAGGAGGTCGCCGCCGCGTTGCCGCCCAGGGGATCAGCAGCCGGGCCGGACGGCCTTACCCCAGCGGAGTTGCGGCGCCTGCCGCACGAAGTCCTGGTGAAAGTGATGAATCTCTTCCTTCTGGCCCGCGCCCTTCCGGAACGCCTGCTTCGCGCGCGGACGTCCCTTCTCCCGAAAACGGCTGCACCAACATCCCCCGCTGACTTTCGCCCCATTACGGTCTGCTCGGTGTTGGCGCGGACCTTTCACAAGTTTCTCGCGTCACGCCTGATGCGCGCATGTGCTGTGGACGAACGTCA
>NW_025729216.1:1075000-1085000 GCF_021461385.2 Schistocerca piceifrons
CACGCACCACTCTCTGCTTCTAACGGGCGCACATACAATATGTAAGCACCAGCATGGAACAACATCCAGTGCATCCTCTCCGCCACATTACACAATCCACACTATCACAACCAGACCAGGAGGTCCATGCGGAAAATAGAATATCCCCCCCTTTCGACATCCACCATTGCGCAGATAAGGCACCAATACCCACACATGTCCTATACAACGGTGCACCCAACATCACAATAGTACCTCCTGTCACAGCCCACAAACAATGACCTGAGTCAAAGACACAGGTCTGACACAAGCATAGAATTGGAGCGCCGCCTCTAATAAGCCAAAGGTGCATCCTGACGTGACAAATCTCATCATGTCACAAGCATTCACTTACTATAATCACTATCAACGAACGTGCCGCCCCCGCCCCCCCCCCCTACACCTTTCCTTACAACAACGTGTAACCTAACCTAACCTATGTTGTACCTTAACCTAACCTATGTTGTGCCTTAACCTAACCCATGTTGTGCCTTAACCTAACCCATGTTGTGCCTTAACCTAACCCATGTTGTGCCTTAACCTAACCCATGTTGTGCCTTAACCTAACCCATGTTGTGCCTTAACCTAACCCATGTTGTGCCTTAACCTAACCCATGTTGTGCCTTAACCTAACCCATGTTGTGCCTTAACCTAACCCATGTTGTGCCTTAACCTAACCCATGTTGTGCCTTAACCTAACCCATGTTGTGCCTTAACCTAACCCATGTTGTGCCTTAACCTAACCCATGTTGTGCCTTAACCTAACCCATGTTGTGCCTTAACCTAACCCATGTTGTACCTTAACCTAACCCATGTTGTACCTTAACCTAACCCATGTTGTACCTTAACCTAACCCATGTTGTACCTTAACCTAACCCATGTTGTACCCTAACCTAACCCATGTTGTCCCCTAACCTAACCCATGTTGTCCCCTAACCTAACCCATGTTGTCCCCTAACCTAACCCATGTTGTCCCCTAACCTAACCCATGTTGTCCCCTAACCTAACCCATGTTGTCCCCTAACCTAACCCATGTTGTCCCCTAACCTAACCCATGTTGTCCCCTAACCTAACCCATGTTGTCCCCTAACCTAACCCATGTTGTCCCCTAACCTAACCCATGTTGTCCCCTAACCTAACCCATGTTGTCCCCTAACCTAACCCATGTTGTGCCTTAACCTAACCCATGTTGTGCCTTAACCTAACCCATGTTGTCCCCTAACCTAACCCATGTTGTCCCCTAACCTAACCCATGTTGTCCCCTAACCTAACCCACGTTGTCCGCTAACGTAACCCACGTTGTCGCCTAAACCTGCTCTGTAATTGTTATACGACTCGTTCAATTAGTGTAGTGTTGCCCACCCGCAACCCTCGCAATATAGTTCGCTACTCGCACTGCCCGCTCCCCTGTGTATCGCTTCATGTTAAACACCTTGCAAGTCTTGCTGACTTTCCACATGCTCCTGCTGTACACTGTAATGTGGATGGCAGCAGGACGTACATGCCGCCCCCCCCCCACCCCTCCCCACGTCCCCACGTCCCCACCTTGCCCCCTGCCTTCGCAAGCTGGTTGGTGACAAGTTTGCATGTTCAATGCCCTTCGCATGCGACGTACGCAGGCTACGTTGTGGTGCGGCCTGTGTCAACTGTCCGCTGATGTCGTACGCGTGAACCACAATCTGTACTGCACATTCGTCCTTATGTACTGAATGATACATCGTGGCACATATGTGACCGTACAACGACTGCGCCCAAAAACGGCGGACCATACAGTGCAAATATTGTGCACGCAGCTACGTGTCGTCTCCCTATGAGAGCTGGATTGCAGTGTGGTACGCCATAGAGACGTGTGGGAGGAACGGACGCCGTGGATGGCGATCAGCATGAGCTGTCTGTTGATGTATTCGGACCTAGTCGTCTCTCCTCACACACCGTGATGGCATGGTGCACCGCGTTCCATATCTGCGACATGCTACAGAGGCCGGTTGACAGTCGTTCGAGCAATGGACATCGCATACGTACGGGGGCCACCTTCCACGTATTGTCTAGGCGTGCACATTTTGTTGCGTGTATGTGGGCAGACGTAGTGTGGCGTGACACCTGACACAGGCATGCAATAATCGTTGAAGTTGCAAATGGCGATGGACGCCTGCGTTTTCAGGTGAAGTTACGCAAATGAAGAAATGGTAACCTGTTGTGGTGCGGTTGTTCTCGCTAGGGGTGAATCGGTGATGGCGACGATAGGTTGAGGTACTAACCGGTTGTTCCAGCGATACCCACCATGCCGACGAAACTGAACGGCATCTGGGTGTGAAGCGATACGCGGCGGTGGCTGGGTGGGACCGTCCCCGGCCGGTGAGGGGGCGCCTCCCGGCGTGCTGGCCGCGCGGTGCGTGGGCGCACGCGCTACAGCCGGCTGGTGGGGGCGGCCAGTGGCAGGCGCGCCGGCCGACGGACGCGGCAGGCGTCGCAGCTGCGCGCCGGCGCACCCTGCGCGCGGCGCCGTGCGGCCAAAGTAGGTCCTCGCGGGCCCGGTGCGAAGCGCGGTGGACATCTTCAGTGTGCTGGTCCGATTGAGGACTGTGTGCGTTGAGGATGCGCCGCCGCCCGGCGCTCGGCGCCGCGACGCCGTCTGCTGCTCGGTCGCCCCAGCGGTTCTCGCTGGTGGTTTGTATCGCAGCTGTGCGGATGTGTTGGCGCGTGCGCTGTGCTGGGAGAGTTCGCTTCGGCACCCAAGTGGGGCTTTTGTCCTTCTGTGGCGCTGGCGTTGGAGCTGCCGGTCACCGTAGGTGGCGCGTGTTGTCTCCCGCCGGCAATGCCACGACAGCACGCTCCCGGGCCTCTGTCGGCAGCGGCAAGCTCAGTTGGGAGCACGGGTGGTCGCACCGAAAGCGTCTACTCGCCTGACTCCGGGCGATTGCGCCTCTCTCGAACCCGACCAAGTACTTGGGACGGCGCTGCGCGCCGCCGGGACCTGAGAGGGTTTCGAGGTGTATTGTGCAGGGGAGCTCAGCCTCCTCCTGTTTGCAGAATGATTGAGCGGACGCTTGCGTGTTCGCGCGGGCCCCCGGGACACACTCCCGGGCGGCCGGCTGCTCAGCTCTAGTTGACGCAGCTCCCTGGTTGATCCTGCCAGTAGTCATATGCTTGTCTCAAAGATTAAGCCATGCATGTCTCAGTACAAGCCGCATTAAGGTGAAACCGCGAATGGCTCATTAAATCAGTTATGGTTCCTTAGATCGTACCCACGTTACTTGGATAACTGTGGTAATTCTAGAGCTAATACATGCAAACAGAGTCCCGACCAGAGATGGAAGGGACGCTTTTATTAGATCAAAACCAATCGGTCGGCTCGTCCGGTCCGTTTGCCTTGGTGACTCTGAATAACTTTGGGCTGATCGCACGGTCCTCGTACCGGCGACGCATCTTTCAAATGTCTGCCTTATCAACTGTCGATGGTAGGTTCTGCGCCTACCATGGTTGTAACGGGTAACGGGGAATCAGGGTTCGATTCCGGAGAGGGAGCCTGAGAAACGGCTACCACATCCAAGGAAGGCAGCAGGCGCGCAAATTACCCACTCCCGGCACGGGGAGGTAGTGACGAAAAATAACGATACGGGACTCATCCGAGGCCCCGTAATCGGAATGAGTACACTTTAAATCCTTTAACGAGTATCTATTGGAGGGCAAGTCTGGTGCCAGCAGCCGCGGTAATTCCAGCTCCAATAGCGTATATTAAAGTTGTTGCGGTTAAAAAGCTCGTAGTTGGATTTGTGTCCCACGCTGTTGGTTCACCGCCCGTCGGTGTTTAACTGGCATGTATCGTGGGACGTCCTGCCGGTGGGGCGAGCTGAAGGCGTGCGACCGCCCCGTGCGTGCTCGTGCGTCCCGAGGCGGACCCCGTTGAAATCCTACCAGGGTGCTCTTTATTGAGTGTCTCGGTGGGCCGGCACGTTTACTTTGAACAAATTAGAGTGCTTAAAGCAGGCAAGCCCGCCTGAATACTGTGTGCATGGAATAATGGAATAGGACCTCGGTTCTATTTTGTTGGTTTTCGGAACCCGAGGTAATGATTAATAGGGACAGGCGGGGGCATTCGTATTGCGACGTTAGAGGTGAAATTCTTGGATCGTCGCAAGACGAACAGAAGCGAAAGCATTTGCCAAGTATGTTTTCATTAATCAAGAACGAAAGTTAGAGGTTCGAAGGCGATCAGATACCGCCCTAGTTCTAACCATAAACGATGCCAGCCAGCGATCCGCCGCAGTTCCTCCGATGACTCGGCGGGCAGCCTCCGGGAAACCAAAGCTTTTGGGTTCCGGGGGAAGTATGGTTGCAAAGCTGAAACTTAAAGGAATTGACGGAAGGGCACCACCAGGAGTGGAGCCTGCGGCTTAATTTGACTCAACACGGGAAACCTCACCAGGCCCGGACACCGGAAGGATTGACAGATTGATAGCTCTTTCTTGATTCGGTGGGTGGTGGTGCATGGCCGTTCTTAGTTGGTGGAGCGATTTGTCTGGTTAATTCCGATAACGAACGAGACTCTAGCCTGCTAACTAGTCGCGTGACATCCTTCGTGCTGTCAGCGATTACTTTTCTTCTTAGAGGGACAGGCGGCTTCTAGCCGCACGAGATTGAGCAATAACAGGTCTGTGATGCCCTTAGATGTTCTGGGCCGCACGCGCGCTACACTGAAGGAATCAGCGTGTCTTCCTAGGCCGAAAGGTCGGGGTAACCCGCTGAACCTCCTTCGTGCTAGGGATTGGGGCTTGCAATTGTTCCCCATGAACGAGGAATTCCCAGTAAGCGCGAGTCATAAGCTCGCGTTGATTACGTCCCTGCCCTTTGTACACACCGCCCGTCGCTACTACCGATTGAATGATTTAGTGAGGTCTTCGGACTGGTACGCGGCATTGACTCTGTCGTTGCCGATGCTACCGGAAAGATGACCAAACTTGATCATTTAGAGGAAGTAAAAGTCGTAACAAGGTTTCCGTAGGTGAACCTGCGGAAGGATCATTACCGACTAGACTGCATGTCTTTGGATGTGCGTGTCGTGTCGCGCAACACGCTACCTGTACGGCTCGCAGTAGCCGTGCGCCGCGTGCGGAACCACGCGTGCCTCTCAAAACTAGCGGCAATGTTGTGTGGTACGAGCGCTGAAGCGCTGGAGCGGCTGGCGTGCGGCACCTGGCGCCTGGCGCCGGTTTTGAATGACTTTCGCCCGAGTGCCTGTCCGCTCCGGTGTGGAGCCGTACGACGCCCGTCGGCCGTGAGGCCGTTGGACACAGAACGCTGGAACAGGGGCCGCCACACGCCTCACTCCCGCCTATGCGACCGTCTCGAAAGAGGCGGCGGAAACTGAGAAAAGATCACCCAGGACGGTGGATCACTCGGCTCGTGGGTCGATGAAGAACGCAGCAAATTGCGCGTCGACATGTGAACTGCAGGACACATGAACATCGACGTTTCGAACGCACATTGCGGTCCATGGATTCCGTTCCCGGGCCACGTCTGGCTGAGGGTCGGCTACGTATACTGAAGCGCGCGGCGTTTGCCCCGCTTCGCAGACCTGGGAGTGTCGCGGCCGCCTGTGGGGCCGGCCGCGTCTCCTCAAACGTGCGATGCGCGCCCGTCGCCTGGCGGTTCGCATACCGGTACTTTCTCGGTAGCGTGCACAGCCGGCTGGCGGTGTGGCGTGCGACACCTCGTACAACGACCTCAGAGCAGGCGAGACTACCCGCTGAATTTAAGCATATTACTAAGCGGAGGAAAAGAAACTAACAAGGATTCCCCCAGTAGCGGCGAGCGAACAGGGAAGAGTCCAGCACCGAACCCCGCAGGCTGCCGCCTGTCGTGGCATGTGGTGTTTGGGAGGGTCCACTACCCCGACGCCTCGCGCCGAGCCCAAGTCCAACTTGAATGAGGCCACGGCCCGTAGAGGGTGCCAGGCCCGTAGCGGCCGGTGCGAGCGTCGGCGGGACCTCTCCTTCGAGTCGGGTTGCTTGAGAGTGCAGCTCCAAGTGGGTGGTAAACTCCATCTGAGACTAAATATGACCACGAGACCGATAGCGAACAAGTACCGTGAGGGAAAGTTGAAAAGAACTTTGAAGAGAGAGTTCAAAAGTACGTGAAACCGTTCTGGGGTAAACGTGAGAAGTCCGAAAGGTCGAACGGGTGAGATTCACGCCCATCCGGCCACTGGCCTCCGCCCTCGGCAGATGGGGCCGGCCGCCCGCGCGGAGCAATCCGCGGCGGGGTCGTGTCCGGTTGCCTTTCCACTCGCCGCGGGGTGGGGCCGTTCCGGTGTGCGGTGGGCCGCACTTCTCCCCTAGTAGGACGTCGCGACCCGCTGGGTGCCGGCCTACGGCCCGGGTGCGCAGCCTGTCCTTCCGCGGGCCTCGGTTCGCGTCTGTTGGGCAGAGCCCCGGTGTCCTGGCTGGCTGCCCGGCGGTATATCTGGAGGAGTCGATTCGCCCCTTTGGGCGCTTGGGCTCCCGGCAAGCGCGCGCGGTTCTTCCCGGATGACGGACCTACCTGGCCCGGCCCCGGACCCACGCCGCTGTTGGCTCGGGATGCTCTCGGGCGGAATAATCGCTCCCGTCAGCGGCGCTTCAGCTTTGGACAATTTCACGACCCGTCTTGAAACACGGACCAAGGAGTCTAACATGTGCGCGAGTCATTGGGCTGTACGAAACCTAAAGGCGTAATGAAAGTGAAGGTCTCGCCTTGCGCGGGCCGAGGGAGGATGGGGCTTCCCCGCCCTTCACGGGGCGGCGGCCTCCGCACTCCCGGGGCGTCTCGTCCTCATTGCGAGGTGAGGCGCACCTAGAGCGTACACGTTGGGACCCGAAAGATGGTGAACTATGCCTGGCCAGGACGAAGTCAGGGGAAACCCTGATGGAGGTCCGTAGCGATTCTGACGTGCAAATCGATCGTCGGAGCTGGGTATAGGGGCGAAAGACTAATCGAACCATCTAGTAGCTGGTTCCCTCCGAAGTTTCCCTCAGGATAGCTGGTGCTCGTACGAGTCTCATCCGGTAAAGCGAATGATTAGAGGCCTTGGGGCCGAAACGACCTCAACCTATTCTCAAACTTTAAATGGGTGAGATCTCCGGCTTGCTTGATATGCTGAAGCCGCGAGCAAACGACTCGGATCGGAGTGCCAAGTGGGCCACTTTTGGTAAGCAGAACTGGCGCTGTGGGATGAACCAAACGCCGAGTTAAGGCGCCCGAATCGACGCTCATGGGAAACCATGAAAGGCGTTGGTTGCTTAAGACAGCAGGACGGTGGCCATGGAAGTCGGAATCCGCTAAGGAGTGTGTAACAACTCACCTGCCGAAGCAACTAGCCCTGAAAATGGATGGCGCTGAAGCGTCGTGCCTATACTCGGCCGTCAGTCTGGCAGTCATGGCCGGTCCTTGCGGCCGGCCGCGAAGCCATGACGAGTAGGAGGGTCGCGGCGGTGGGCGCAGAAGGGTCTGGGCGTGAGCCTGCCTGGAGCCGCCGTCGGTGCAGATCTTGGTGGTAGTAGCAAATACTCCAGCGAGGCCCTGGAGGGCTGACGCGGAGAAGGGTTTCGTGTGAACAGCCGTTGCACACGAGTCAGTCGATCCTAAGCCCTAGGAGAAATCCGATGTTGATGGGGGCCGTCATAGCATGATGCGCTTTGTGCTGGCCCCCGTTGGGCGAAAGGGAATCCGGTTCCTATTCCGGAACCCGGCAGCGGAACCGATACAAGTCGGGCCCCTCTTTTAGAGATGCTCGTCGGGGTAACCCAAAAGGACCCGGAGACGCCGTCGGGAGATCGGGGAAGAGTTTTCTTTTCTGCATGAGCGTTCGAGTTCCCTGGAATCCTCTAGCAGGGAGATAGGGTTTGGAACGCGAAGAGCACCGCAGTTGCGGCGGTGTCCCGATCTTCCCCTCGGACCTTGAAAATCCGGGAGAGGGCCACGTGGAGGTGTCGCGCCGGTTCGTACCCATATCCGCAGCAGGTCTCCAAGGTGAAGAGCCTCTAGTCGATAGAATAATGTAGGTAAGGGAAGTCGGCAAATTGGATCCGTAACTTCGGGATAAGGATTGGCTCTGAGGATCGGGGCGTGTCGGGCTTGGTCGGGAAGTGGGTCAGCGCTAACGTGCCGGGCCTGGGCGAGGTGAGTGCCGTAGGGGTGCCGGTAAGTGCGGGCGTTTAGCGCGGGCGTGGTCTGCTCTCGCCGTTGGTCGGCCTCGTGCTGGCCGGCGGTGCAGGATGCGCGCGCCTGCGCGGCGTTCGCGCCCCGGTGCTTCAACCTGCGTGCAGGATCCGAGCTCGGTCCCGTGCCTTGGCCTCCCACGGATCTTCCTTGCTGCGAGGCCGCGTCCGCCTTAGCGTGCTCCTCCGGGGGCGCGCGGGTGCGCGGATTCTCTTCGGCCGCCATTCAACGATCAACTCAGAACTGGCACGGACTGGGGGAATCCGACTGTCTAATTAAAACAAAGCATTGCGATGGCCCTAGCGGGTGTTGACGCAATGTGATTTCTGCCCAGTGCTCTGAATGTCAACGTGAAGAAATTCAAGCAAGCGCGGGTAAACGGCGGGAGTAACTATGACTCTCTTAAGGTGGCCAAGTGGCGGCGGTGTGGCTGCATCCGGACTTGGCTTTTCGAAGTGCGGTCTTGATGTAGTCGTGCTGCTGCTGCGAGGTGCCTTCCTTGGGTTATAGTTACAGGGAGAGTGATGCGCAATACATGGGCCTAGCCCTCTTAGCCTCTCCTCTCCTGCGGTCTTCTCCCCTTCTCGTGGGCCCGCTGATTTTCGCAGAGTGGAAGACCGCACCAGGGGCTTGGGGGGGTTACCAGCCCCCCCTCGCATTATCCCTTTATAGTTGGGGGCAGCCGACAAGAAACAAGAGATGGTGGCCCTTCCGCTGAAGGTGCCACCCCAGCTACCCCAGCACCTATCCGGCCAACCGGCCGTAACGAAAATGCGATAGTTTGTGTAGCTCCCTTTGCTTGCAGTGAGTGCCACCGCACTTTTACCACGAAGAACGGTCTCGGGGTCCATCGCCGCCGCCAACACCCTGCGGCCGCCAACGCTGAGATCGTGACGGAGAGGCATCGCGCGAGGTGGACGGAGGAAGAAGTCCTGTCGCTCGCCAAGGCAGAGGCCGAACTGTTCCTTGAGAGGGACGCCCGGTTCTTCTTTGTAAATCAAGAACTTACCAGGATGTTCCCCGACCGAACGCTTGAGGCAATCAAGTGCCGACGGCGGCAAGCTGCCCACAAGCAGCTTGTCCGCCAATTCATGGAGGCACTTGAGATCGGTCGGGGTGAAGAGCCGGCGTCCCGCCGGGGAGCAGCGAGCTCGCTGCCTGACGCGGGCGAGGCCGCTGCGCCGCCCGTCGGCGCAGCCGAGGACTTCGCGGCCGACACCACCGGGCCGCCGCCGGAGGGGCCGACTGACGCCGCCATCTGGGAGCATCTGGCGGGGCTACCTGCTTCCGCCCAGCGTTTCTCTGCCCTGGATCGAGTCATTGGTCTGGGGCGGGGCACGCCGCCCGATGTCATCCTGGGCATGCTCCCGGATGCCCTTGCGTCGGTCGGGTCCAGGGGGGAGAGGTCGATCACCAGGACACAGCGGCCGCGCCAATCATCCAAGCGGCCGCCTGCCGCCCCGCCGCTGCAGAAGCGCAAGCGGCGCCGCTGGGAATACGCGCGCACACAGGACGCCTTCCGTAGGTCGCGTGCACGTTGCGTGCGCGGCTTGCTGGACGGCACCCTGCTGCAGCCGCCACCCGACATCCCCGGTCTGCTGGACTTCTGGGCGGACCTCTTCACGAAGAAGCCGATCTCCACCGCCGGCTTCATCCGTGACCGCCTTCTCCCGCACTCGGAGCCTGTCGCTCCTGAGTGCCTATGGGGGCCGGTCACACGTGAGGAGGTCGCTGCTGCCTTGCCGCCCAGGGGATCGGCAGCCGGGCCGGACGGCCTGACTCCAGC
>NW_025729216.1:1090000-1097500 GCF_021461385.2 Schistocerca piceifrons
TCGCAGTCGCAAAAACGTGGGGCAAATATATTACGCGGAAGAGTTATAACAGACCGAGCCCCACTGCATGGGGGGAGTCTTTGTCACTAATGTACACAGATGGAACATTTTGGACTGGAACCAGATTACCCGTACACACGGCGCTGATTAGTAATCAATGCAGAGCCATCAAATTACAGAATATATATACAACTGTCCGTATACATGCTGAAAGAGTGTGCCCACAATGGGAACCACACGTCAGCCAGACACTCTCATCACGCACCACTCTCTGCTTCTAACGGGCGCACATACAATATGTAAGCACCAGCATGGAACAACATCCAGTGCATCCTCTCCGCCACATTACACAATCCACACTATCACAACCAGACCAGGAGGTCCATGCGGAAAATAGAATATCCCCCCCTTTCGACATCCACCATTGCGCAGATAAGGCACCAATACCCACACATGTCCTATACAACGGTGCACCCAACATCACAATAGTACCTCCTGTCACAGCCCACAAACAATGACCTGAGTCAAAGACACAGGTCTGACACAAGCATAGAATTGGAGCGCCGCCTCTAATAAGCCAAAGGTGCATCCTGACGTGACAAATCTCATCATGTCACAAGCATTCACTTACTATAATCACTATCAACGAACGTGCCGCCCCCGCCCCCCCCCCCCCCTACACCTTTCCTTACAACAACGTGTAACCTAACCTAACCTATGTTGTACCTTAACCTAACCTATGTTGTGCCTTAACCTAACCCATGTTATGCCTTAACCTAACCCATGTTGTGCCTTAACCTAACCCATGTTGTGCCTTAACCTAACCCATGTTGTGCCTTAACCTAACCCATGTTGTGCCTTAACCTAACCCATGTTGTGCCTTAACCTAACCCATGTTGTGCCTTAACCTAACCCATGTTGTGCCTTAACCTAACCCATGTTGTGCCTTAACCTAACCCATGTTGTGCCTTAACCTAACCCATGTTGTGCCTTAACCTAACCCATGTTGTGCCTTAACCTAACCCATGTTGTGCCTTAACCTAACCCATGTTGTACCTTAACCTAACCCATGTTGTACCTTAACCTAACCCATGTTGTACCTTAACCTAACCCATGTTGTACCTTAACCTAACCCATGTTGTACCTTAACCTAACCCATGTTGTACCCTAACCTAACCCATGTTGTCCCCTAACCTAACCCATGTTGTCCCCTAACCTAACCCATGTTGTCCCCTAACCTAACCCATGTTGTCCCCTAACCTAACCCATGTTGTCCCCTAACCTAACCCATGTTGTCCCCTAACCTAACCCATGTTGTCCCCTAACCTAACCCATGTTGTCCCCTAACCTAACCCATGTTGTCCCCTAACCTAACCCATGTTGTCCCCTAACCTAACCCATGTTGTCCCCTAACCTAACCCATGTTGTGCCTTAACCTAACCCATGTTGTGCCTTAACCTAACCCATGTTGTCCCCTAACCTAACCCATGTTGTCCCCTAACCTAACCCACGTTGTCCGCTAACGTAACCCACGTTGTCGCCTAAACCTGCTCTGTAATTGTTATACGACTCGTTCAATTAGTGTAGTGTTGCCCACCCGCAACCCTCGCAATATAGTTCGCTACTCGCACTGCCCGCTCCCCTGTGTATCGCTTCATGTTAAACACCTTGCAAGTCTTGCTGACTTTCCACATGCTCCTGCTGTACACTGTAATGTGGATGGCAGCAGGACGTACATGCCGCCCCCCCCCCCCCACCCCTCCCCACGTCCCCACGTCCCCACCTTGCCCCCTGCCTTCGCAAGCTGGTTGGTGACAAGTTTGCATGTTCAATGCCCTTCGCATGCGACGTACGCAGGCTACGTTGTGGTGCGGCCTGTGTCAACTGTCCGCTGATGTCGTACGCGTGAACCACAATCTGTACTGCACATTCGTCCTTATGTACTGAATGATACATCGTGGCACATGTGTGACCGTACAACGACTGCGCCCAAAAACGGCGGACCATACAGTGCAAATATTGTGCACGCAGCTACGTGTCGTCTCCCTATGAGAGCTGGATTGCAGTGTGGTACGCCATAGAGACGTGTGGGAGGAACGGACGCCGTGGATGGCGATCAGCATGAGCTGTCTGTTGATGTATTCGGACCTAGTCGTCTCTCCTCACACACCGTGATGGCATGGTGCACCGCGTTCCATATCTGCGACATGCTACAGAGGCCGGTTGACAGTCGTTCGAGCAATGGACATCGCATACGTACGGGGGCCACCTTCCACGTATTGTCTAGGCGTGCACATTTTGTTGCGTGTATGTGGGCAGACGTAGTGTGGCGTGACACCTGACACAGGCATGCAATAATCGTTGAAGTTGCAAATGGCGATGGACGCCTGCGTTTTCTGGTGAAGTTACGCAAATGAAGAAATGGTAACCTGTTGTGGTGCGGTTGTTCTCGCTAGGGGTGAATCGGTGATGGCGACGATAGGTTGAGGTACTAACCGGTTGTTCCAGCGATACCCACCATGCCGACGAAACTGAACGGCATCTGGGTGTGAAGCGATACGCGGCGGTGGCTGGGTGGGACCGTCCCCGGCCGGTGAGGGGGCGCCTCCCGGCGTGCTGGCCGCGCGGTGCGTGGGCGCACGCGCTACAGCCGGCTGGTGGGGGCGGCCAGTGGCAGGCGCGCCGGCCGACGGACGCGGCAGGCGTCGCAGCTGCGCGCCGGCGCACCCTGCGCGCGGCGCCGTGCGGCCAAAGTAGGTCCTCGCGGGCCCGGTGCGAAGCGCGGTGGACATCTTCAGTGTGCTGGTCCGATTGAGGACTGTGTGCGTTGAGGATGCGCCGCCGCCCGGCGCTCGGCGCCGCGACGCCGTCTGCTGCTCGGTCGCCCCAGCGGTTCTCGCTGGTGGTTTGTATCGCAGCTGTGCGGATGTGTTGGCGCGTGCGCTGTGCTGGGAGAGTTCGCTTCGGCACCCAAGTGGGGCTTTTGTCCTTCTGTGGCGCTGGCGTTGGAGCTGCCGGTCACCGTAGGTGGCGCGTGTTGTCTCCCGCCGGCAATGCCACGACAGCACGCTCCCGGGCCTCTGTCGGCAGCGGCAAGCTCAGTTGGGAGCACGGGTGGTCGCACCGAAAGCGTCTACTCGCCTAACTCCGGGCGATTGCGCCTCTCTCGAACCCGACCAAGTACTTGGGACGGCGCTGCGCGCCGCCGGGACCTGAGAGGGTTTCGAGGTGTATTGTGCAGGGGAGCTCAGCCTCCTCCTGTTTGCAGAATGATTGAGCGGACGCTTGCGTGTTCGCGCGGGCCCCCGGGACACACTCCCGGGCGGCCGGCTGCTCAGCTCTAGTTGACGCAGCTCCCTGGTTGATCCTGCCAGTAGTCATATGCTTGTCTCAAAGATTAAGCCATGCATGTCTCAGTACAAGCCGCATTAAGGTGAAACCGCGAATGGCTCATTAAATCAGTTATGGTTCCTTAGATCGTACCCACGTTACTTGGATAACTGTGGTAATTCTAGAGCTAATACATGCAAACAGAGTCCCGACCAGAGATGGAAGGGACGCTTTTATTAGATCAAAACCAATCGGTCGGCTCGTCCGGTCCGTTTGCCTTGGTGACTCTGAATAACTTTGGGCTGATCGCACGGTCCTCGTACCGGCGACGCATCTTTCAAATGTCTGCCTTATCAACTGTCGATGGTAGGTTCTGCGCCTACCATGGTTGTAACGGGTAACGGGGAATCAGGGTTCGATTCCGGAGAGGGAGCCTGAGAAGCGGCTACCACATCCAAGGAAGGCAGCAGGCGCGCAAATTACCCACTCCCGGCACGGGGAGGTAGTGACGAAAAATAACGATACGGGACTCATCCGAGGCCCCGTAATCGGAATGAGTACACTTTAAATCCTTTAACGAGTATCTATTGGAGGGCAAGTCTGGTGCCAGCAGCCGCGGTAATTCCAGCTCCAATAGCGTATATTAAAGTTGTTGCGGTTAAAAAGCTCGTAGTTGGATTTGTGTCCCACGCTGTTGGTTCACCGCCCGTCGGTGTTTAACTGGCATGTATCGTGGGACGTCCTGCAGGTGGGGCGAGCTGAAGGCGTGCGACCGCCCCGTGCGTGCTCGTGCGTCCCGAGGCGGACCCCGTTGAAATCCTACCAGGGTGCTCTTTATTGAGTGTCTCGGTGGGCCGGCACGTTTACTTTGAACAAATTAGAGTGCTTAAAGCAGGCAAGCCCGCCTGAATACTGTGTGCATGGAATAATGGAATAGGACCTCGGTTCTATTTTGTTGGTTTTCGGAACCCGAGGTAATGATTAATAGGGACAGGCGGGGGCATTCGTATTGCGACGTTAGAGGTGAAATTCTTGGATCGTCGCAAGACGAACAGAAGCGAAAGCATTTGCCAAGTATGTTTTCATTAATCAAGAACGAAAGTTAGAGGTTCGAAGGCGATCAGATACCGCCCTAGTTCTAACCATAAACGATGCCAGCCAGCGATCCGCCGCAGTTCCTCCGATGACTCGGCGGGCAGCCTCCGGGAAACCAAAGCTTTTGGGTTCCGGGGGAAGTATGGTTGCAAAGCTGAAACTTAAAGGAATTGACGGAAGGGCACCACCAGGAGTGGAGCCTGCGGCTTAATTTGACTCAACACGGGAAACCTCACCAGGCCCGGACACCGGAAGGATTGACAGATTGATAGCTCTTTCTTGATTCGGTGGGTGGTGGTGCATGGCCGTTCTTAGTTGGTGGAGCGATTTGTCTGGTTAATTCCGATAACGAACGAGACTCTAGCCTGCTAACTAGTCGCGTGACATCCTTCGTGCTGTCAGCGATTACTTTTCTTCTTAGAGGGACAGGCGGCTTCTAGCCGCACGAGATTGAGCAATAACAGGTCTGTGATGCCCTTAGATGTTCTGGGCCGCACGCGCGCTACACTGAAGGAATCAGCGTGTCTTCCTAGGCCGAAAGGTCGGGGTAACCCGCTGAACCTCCTTCGTGCTAGGGATTGGGGCTTGCAATTGTTCCCCATGAACGAGGAATTCCCAGTAAGCGCGAGTCATAAGCTCGCGTTGATTACGTCCCTGCCCTTTGTACACACCGCCCGTCGCTACTACCGATTGAATGATTTAGTGAGGTCTTCGGACTGGTACGCGGCATTGACTCTGTCGTTGCCGATGCTACCGGAAAGATGACCAAACTTGATCATTTAGAGGAAGTAAAAGTCGTAACAAGGTTTCCGTAGGTGAACCTGCGGAAGGATCATTACCGACTAGACTGCATGTCTTTCGATGTGCGTGTCGTGTCGCGCAACACGCTACCTGTACGGCTCGCAGTAGCCGTGCGCCGCGTGCGGAACCACGCGTGCCTCTCAAAACTAGCGGCAATGTTGTGTGGTACGAGCGCTGAAGCGCTGGAGCGGCTGGCGTGCGGCACCTGGCGCCTGGCGCCGGTTTTGAATGACTTTCGCCCGAGTGCCTGTCCGCTCCGGTGTGGAGCCGTACGACGCCCGTCGGCCGTGAGGCCGTTGGACACAGAACGCTGGAACAGGGGCCGCCACACGCCTCACTCCCGCCTATGCGACCGTCTCGAAAGAGGCGGCGGAAACTGAGAAAAGATCACCCAGGACGGTGGATCACTCGGCTCGTGGGTCGATGAAGAACGCAGCAAATTGCGCGTCGACATGTGAACTGCAGGACACATGAACATCGACGTTTCGAACGCACATTGCGGTCCATGGATTCCGTTCCCGGGCCACGTCTGGCTGAGGGTCGGCTACGTATACTGAAGCGCGCGGCGTTTGCCCCGCTTCGCAGACCTGGGAGTGTCGCGGCCGCCTGTGGGGCCGGCCGCGTCTCCTCAAACGTGCGATGCGCGCCCGTCGCCTGGCGGTTCGCATACCGGTACTTTCTCGGTAGCGTGCACAGCCGGCTGGCGGTGTGGCGTGCGACACCTCGTACAACGACCTCAGAGCAGGCGAGACTACCCGCTGAATTTAAGCATATTACTAAGCGGAGGAAAAGAAACTAACAAGGATTCCCCCAGTAGCGGCGAGCGAACAGGGAAGAGTCCAGCACCGAACCCCGCAGGCTGCCGCCTGTCGTGGCATGTGGTGTTTGGGAGGGTCCACTACCCCGACGCCTCGCGCCGAGCCCAAGTCCAACTTGAATGAGGCCACGGCCCGTAGAGGGTGCCAGGCCCGTAGCGGCCGGTGCGAGCGTCGGCGGGACCTCTCCTTCGAGTCGGGTTGCTTGAGAGTGCAGCTCCAAGTGGGTGGTAAACTCCATCTGAGACTAAATATGACCACGAGACCGATAGCGAACAAGTACCGTGAGGGAAAGTTGAAAAGAACTTTGAAGAGAGAGTTCAAAAGTACGTGAAACCGTTCTGGGGTAAACGTGAGAAGTCCGAAAGGTCGAACGGGTGAGATTCACGCCCATCCGGCCACTGGCCTCCGCCCTCGGCAGATGGGGCCGGCCGCCCGCGCGGAGCAATCCGCGGCGGGGTCGTGTCCGGTTGCCTTTCCACTCGCCGCGGGGTGGGGCCGTTCCGGTGTGCGGTGGGCCGCACTTCTCCCCTAGTAGGACGTCGCGACCCGCTGGGTGCCGGCCTACGGCCCGGGTGCGCAGCCTGTCCTTCCGCGGGCCTCGGTTCGCGTCTGTTGGGCAGAGCCCCGGTGTCCTGGCTGGCTGCCCGGCGGTATATCTGGAGGAGTCGATTCGCCCCTTTGGGCGCTCGGGCTCCCGGCAAGCGCGCGCGGTTCTTCCCGGATGACGGACCTACCTGGCCCGGCCCCGGACCCGCGCCGCTGTTGGCTCGGGATGCTCTCGGGCGGAATAATCGCTCCCGTCAGCGGCGCTTCAGCTTTGGACAATTTCACGACCCGTCTTGAAACACGGACCAAGGAGTCTAACATGTGCGCGAGTCATTGGGCTGTACGAAACCTAAAGGCGTAATGAAAGTGAAGGTCTCGCCTTGCGCGGGCCGAGGGAGGATGGGGCTTCCCCGCCCTTCACGGGGCGGCGGCCTCCGCACTCCCGGGGCGTCTCGTCCTCATTGCGAGGTGAGGCGCACCTAGAGCGTACACGTTGGGACCCGAAAGATGGTGAACTATGCCTGGCCAGGACGAAGTCAGGGGAAACCCTGATGGAGGTCCGTAGCGATTCTGACGTGCAAATCGATCGTCGGAGCTGGGTATAGGGGCGAAAGACTAATCGAACCATCTAGTAGCTGGTTCCCTCCGAAGTTTCCCTCAGGATAGCTGGTGCTCGTACGAGTCTCATCCGGTAAAGCGAATGATTAGAGGCCTTGGGGCCGAAACGACCTCAACCTATTCTCAAACTTTAAATGGGTGAGATCTCCGGCTTGCTTGATATGCTGAAGCCGCGAGCAAACGACTCGGATCGGAGTGCCAAGTGGGCCACTTTTGGTAAGCAGAACTGGCGCTGTGGGATGAACCAAACGCCGAGTTAAGGCGCCCGAATCGACGCTCATGGGAAACCATG
>NW_025729216.1:1102500-1110000 GCF_021461385.2 Schistocerca piceifrons
AATAGTACCTCCTGTCACAGCCCACAAACAATGACCTGAGTCAAAGACACAGGTCTGACACAAGCATAGAATTGGAGCGCCGCCTCTAATAAGCCAAAGGTGCATCCTGACGTGACAAATCTCATCATGTCACAAGCATTCACTTACTATAATCACTATCAACGAACGTGGCGCCCCCGCCCCCCCCCCCCTACACCTTTCCTTACAACAACGTGTAACCTAACCTAACCTATGTTGTACCTTAACCTAACCTATGTTGTGCCTTAACCTAACCCATGTTGTGCCTTAACCTAACCCATGTTGTGCCTTAACCTAACCCATGTTGTGCCTTAACCTAACCCATGTTGTGCCTTAACCTAACCCATGTTGTGCCTTAACCTAACCCATGTTGTGCCTTAACCTAACCCATGTTGTGCCTTAACCTAACCCATGTTGTGCCTTAACCTAACCCATGTTGTGCCTTAACCTAACCCATGTTGTGCCTTAACCTAACCCATGTTGTACCTTAACCTAACCCATGTTGTACCTTAACCTAACCCATGTTGTACCTTAACCTAACCCATGTTGTACCTTAACCTAACCCATGTTGTACCCTAACCTAACCCATGTTGTACCCTAACCTAACCCATGTTGTCCCCTAACCTAACCCATGTTGTCCCCTAACCTAACCCATGTTGTCCCCTAACCTAACCCATGTTGTCCCCTAACCTAACCCATGTTGTACCCTAACCTAACCCATGTTGTCCCCTAACCTAACCCATGTTGTCCCCTAACCTAACCCATGTTGTCCCCTAACCTAACCCATGTTGTCCCCTAACCTAACCCATGTTGTCCCCTAACCTAACCCATGTTGTCCCCTAACCTAACCCATGTTGTCCCCTAACCTAACCCATGTTGTGCCTTAACCTAACCCATGTTGTGCCTTAACCTAACCCATGTTGTCCCCTAACCTAACCCATGTTGTCCCCTAACCTAACCCATGTTGTCCCCTAACCTAACCCACGTTGTCCGCTAACGTAACCCACGTTGTCGCCTAAACCTGCTCTGTAATTGTTATACGACTCGTTCAATTAGTGTAGTGTTGCCCACCCGCAACCCTCGCAATATAGTTCGCTACTCGCACTGCCCGCTCCCCTGTGTATCGCTTCATGTTAAACACCTTGCAAGTCTTGCTGACTTTCCACATGCTCCTGCTGTACACTGTAATGTGGATGGCAGCAGGACGTACATGCCGCCCCCCCCCCACCCCTCCCCACGTCCCCACGTCCCCACCTTGCCCCCTGCCTTCGCAAGCTGGTTGGTGACAAGTTTGCATGTTCAATGCCCTTCGCATGCGACGTACGCAGGCTACGTTGTGGTGCGGCCTGTGTCAACTGTCCGCTGATGTCGTACGCGTGAACCACAATCTGTACTGCACATTCGTCCTTATGTACTGAATGATACATCGTGGCACATGTGTGACCGTACAACGACTGCGCCCAAAAACGGCGGACCATACAGTGCAAATATTGTGCACGCAGCTACGTGTCGTCTCCCTATGAGAGCTGGATTGCAGTGTGGTACGCCATAGAGACGTGTGGGAGGAACGGACGCCGTGGATGGCGATCAGCATGAGCTGTCTGTTGATGTATTCGGACCTAGTCGTCTCTCCTCACACACCGTGATGGCATGGTGCACCGCGTTCCATATCTGCGACATGCTACAGAGGCCGGTTGACAGTCGTTCGAGCAATGGACATCGCATACGTACGGGGGCCACCTTCCACGTATTGTCTAGGCGTGCACATTTTGTTGCGTGTATGTGGGCAGACGTAGTGTGGCGTGACACCTGACACAGGCATGCAATAATCGTTGAAGTTGCAAATGGCGATGGACGCCTGCGTTTTCTGGTGAAGTTACGCAAATGAAGAAATGGTAACCTGTTGTGGTGCGGTTGTTCTCGCTAGGGGTGAATCGGTGATGGCGACGATAGGTTGAGGTACTAACCGGTTGTTCCAGCGATACCCACCATGCCGACGAAACTGAACGGCATCTGGGTGTGAAGCGATACGCGGCGGTGGCTGGGTGGGACCGTCCCCGGCCGGTGAGGGGGCGCCTCCCGGCGTGCTGGCCGCGCGGTGCGTGGGCGCACGCGCTACAGCCGGCTGGTGGGGGCGGCCAGTGGCAGGCGCGCCGGCCGACGGACGCGGCAGGCGTCGCAGCTGCGCGCCGGCGCACCCTGCGCGCGGCGCCGTGCGGCCAAAGTAGGTCCTCGCGGGCCCGGTGCGAAGCGCGGTGGACATCTTCAGTGTGCTGGTCCGATTGAGGACTGTGTGCGTTGAGGATGCGCCGCCGCCCGGCGCTACGCGCCGCGACGCCGTCTGCTGCTCGGTCGCCCCAGCGGTTCTCGCTGGTGGTTTGTATCGCAGCTGTGCGGATGTGTTGGCGCGTGCGCTGTGCTGGGAGAGTTCGCTTCGGCACCCAAGTGGGGCTTTTGTCCTTCTGTGGCGCTGGCGTTGGAGCTGCCGGTCACCGTAGGTGGCGCGTGTTGTCTCCCGCCGGCAATGCCACGACAGCACGCTCCCGGGCCTCTGTCGGCAGCGGCAAGCTCAGTTGGGAGCACGGGTGGTCGCACCGAAAGCGTCTACTCGCCTAACTCCGGGCGATTGCGCCTCTCTCGAACCCGACCAAGTACTTGGGACGGCGCTGCGCGCCGCCGGGACCTGAGAGGGTTTCGAGGTGTATTGTGCAGGGGAGCTCAGCCTCCTCCTGTTTGCAGAATGATTGAGCGGACGCTTGCGTGTTCGCGCGGGCCCCCGGGACACACTCCCGGGCGGCCGGCTGCTCAGCTCTAGTTGACGCAGCTCCCTGGTTGATCCTGCCAGTAGTCATATGCTTGTCTCAAAGATTAAGCCATGCATGTCTCAGTACAAGCCGCATTAAGGTGAAACCGCGAATGGCTCATTAAATCAGTTATGGTTCCTTAGATCGTACCCACGTTACTTGGATAACTGTGGTAATTCTAGAGCTAATACATGCCTGTCTACCTAACTCATTAGTGGGTCCTAGTATGATACAATTTAAATGCAGCAATGTTGTTTACACTTCAGGTAGTATTATTATTATTATTTCTATTATTTACTCTAATTATTACCGCTATAGGGCTCTAAGCTTAATCTACGGGGAAACTACATGCTACCTGCAGCGTTACAAGTTGTGCCAGAGCTACTATAAACCTACTAGTTGTTAGCCAGGCCCACTGAGCTAATCCCAGTGGGCGTGCCCCTGGCACTGGGCTGGCTCTTGACTTGGTGTCGCTGCAGAGTATTCTGAGGTATTATCCTATCTTCTACTTCTAACTTAATTTAACTAAGTGTCAAAATCGGTGTGCGTCATAGTCCGGTATTTATGTACACCCCTCCCTCCTAGTCCAGGGCAAGGCGGATTCCAGCCGTGAGGCAGCTGGCCAGTCCTTGCCCGGCGGTACAGTTAGGGTGCACTAGTCAACATTGGTGAGAGTTTTGTCTTTAATGGTGGTGATTGTCCCTTAAAAAGTTCTTAAGTATCTTTTTTGATATTTCATCTGTAAGTTTGTTTAAGATGTCAAAGGTGATTTCACGCCTTAACAAGTGGTACGTGTCGTTATTTGGTAGCTGTTGTCTTAGCTCTTGGGCTACATCATCGAAGAGGTGGCACTCATACACCACATGTTCTGGGGTGCCCTGCACTGCGCCACAGTCACACGCTGGTGTAGCCTGCTTCCCAAACCTACATAGGTATGTTGGATATGGTCCATGTCCAGTAAGAAAGTGCAGCATTCCTCTCGTTGGCGTAAAAAATGTGAGTTTTATTCTTTCTTCTATGTCCGGTAGCAGCTCATAGGTTCTACGACCTGTATCTTCATTATTCCACTGATCTTGCCATAGTTCTAGCCCCCTCTTTTTAATGGTGTACTTGTCCCCTGCAAAAACCCCAAGTATTTCCCTGATTTTGTCCCTGTTCTCTTTTTGTACCCAGTACCAGGCAGCCTGTTCACGTATTTTTATATCTAATGGACAGATTCCCATTAACACTAACAGTGCTCCCCCCGGTGTTGTCCTATAGGCCCCTGCTGAACGTAGAAGCATATTCCGCTGCACTCTTCTTACGGCCATGGCAGGCATGACCCTCGTGAGTCTGTGTGCCCAGACTCCAGATCCGTATCCTATTATTGAGGTCAGGATGCTGTTGTGATATAGCTTAATTAAATTTGGAGGGAGGTGAAACCGCTTGTGACCAATTCCGATAAGATTGTTTAATAGAACCAATGATTTTTGTGATACGGTGTCAATATGTGATGCAAAGCTCCACCTCTCATCGATGATTACACCCAAGTATCGGGCCTCGCGGCGCCGAAGAACTGGTATACCATTAATTCTAACCGTCGGGTTCCTGACCAGTTGGCCTTTGAGAAGTAGGTATGTGGACTTATTGGGTGCGATCGTCATTTTGCTTCTGTGGCACCATGATGTAAGAACAGTTAGGGCTCTTTCCACTTTCGGCTCTAATTCCTCGCGGCTTCGGCCGCCGACCAGCAGGAGGAGGTCGTCAGCGTATGCTATGACCTCTAGCACATCGTCACAGTTCTTGAGATCTTCAAGTAAAGGCTCCATGTTAATGTCCCAAAAGAGAGGTCCCAGGACAGAGCCCTGAGGACATCCTTTGGTGACAATCTTCCTGACTATGCCGCTAGGGGCCGATAGCCAGACCTCCCTGTCTGCACAATAGCTCCTCAGACACCCATATAGCGGCCCTGGACAGTTCTTCTCCCGCAAGCAGGAAAAGAGTGAGGGCCACCACAGGTTGTCGAAGGCGCCACTGATGTCGACCATGATGCCGACGACATACTTGTGCGGGGTGGAGCCACAGACCTCGGCAGCCAGGGCGATTGCGTCAGACGCAGAACACCCAGACCGAAAGCCGAATTGTCTGTCACTCATCCCGCACAGCATGCGGTGTGCTGTCAGTCTGTTCGCTAGTAGCCTCTCAAAAAGTTTGCCCAGTACGTCCAACAAGCAGATAGGTCTATAAGATTTAATTTCTGTGGGATCTTTGTCTGGACTCTTTTTAATGATAATTACATTGGCTTTTTTCCATATTTCTGGGAATTTCCCGAGTTCCAAGCACTCGTTATACAACTTAGTGAGAGGAGCTACGAGCTGGGGGGCAAGGAATTGCACCACTTCCGCAGTAATGCCGTCCGGGCCAGGAGCTTTCCCTCTTTTGAGGGCCTTGATCTGGGCAGCGACCTCCTCCTCAGAGAAGGGGTAGACTCTGATGTTATTGTTATAGTCCCTTTGGTTTTCTCTCCTTATCCTTTTTTGTTCTTCAGTCTCATCTTCCTCCACGTCGTCAGGCAACAGAACCCGGAGGAGGGCCTCAGCAGTTTCCTGCCAAGTGCCCGTCATCCGGTCCCCGTCCCTGACGGTGGATAGCACCATTGGTGATCTTATCTTTTCTCGTACTAATTTATAAGGGACTCCCCATGGGTCTGTAGCCAATTGGCTTTTAACATAACTTTCCCAGCTTCTGAGTCTGACTGCCCTTAACTCCTGTTGGAATTGTTCTTTGCTTTCACGATAGATCTGAAGCCATCTTCGTTTTTCCCTCCAGACGACACTCCGCTGGTAGTACCTCCTTGCCCTCCTCACAGCCTGGCGCATCTGTCCCAGTTCGACCGACCATGGTGTGGGGGTGGCCGCTACGGCTCTCCTCCTGGTTGGTACGGCTGCCCGCACCGCTGTGGTGATCGCCTGCACCAGTCCTTCGGCGCATTCTTCCACGTTTCCGTCACCTTCCAGCAATGTCGGAATGTTGCACTCCTCCGCGAGACGGTCCCAGTTAGCCTTGTTGTAATTAAGCTGCAGCTCCCACCCCATGTCCCAGTGGCACTCCCTTTCCCCAATGGAAAATGTTATTAAATTATGATCACTGGTGGTTACTTTGTCCCACACTTTCCATTTGTTGACCTTTGTGGCCAGGTTTGGTGTTATTAGTGTGATGTCAATATTTGTACCTTCTCCCCCTCCGCCAGTATATGTGGGGGGGTTCCCTTGTTGGTTGGCAACCACCAGTTGTAATGCCATGATTGTTTCCTCGGCTTTTAGCCCCCGATCATCGTGCGTGCCACTGAACCATAGGGGGGACTTTGCATTTATGTCCGCTGTCACAATCAATCTTCGTCCCTGCAATGCCGTGGCGACTTGTGTAAGTATTTCTAGAAATTCCTCTATTCCTCTTCCGTATTGGAAGTATATATTACAGATGTAAATCACCCCCGCGGGTGTTTGAAGTTCCACGACATTGCAGTGTTCGCCAGAGAACTGTGCAAGGACTGTAGCTCTAAATGATTTGTTGATAATTATAATTGCAGCCTTTGGGTCTACGTTGGAATGTATAATTTGCCAGTTGGCAGCCATGAATGGGATCCGCCCCGCTTGGGAGTACGGTTCCTGTAAGCAGAGTACATCTAGACTCTTCTCTTCCACCACCCTTCGGAGTTCCTGCAGGACCAGTTTGCTATTATGGGTGTTTATCTGGCCTACCTTTAGTTGGCTCACGTGGGAAGTATGTATGGATGTGTGATTCTGGCCACAATTTTGTCCAGTCGTGGGCTACTCTGCCATTGGTTATCACTGATTGGTAGTATAGATCATCCATGTCGAATTTTTCGTTTCTTCTGTCAAAGACCTTTTTAACTAGATCTCGCAGGGCTCCGAAGTCGGTGGGGAGATTCATTGTCTTGAGCTGAATTCTGTCCACAGCCTCCATTACTGGAAATGTGACATCTCTTCCATACTCGTGGCCGACACGTACCACATGTCTCAATGCTATTGTGAGGATTGCCGGCTCCTCTAGTCTTGATAACTGTAGTGCGTGCTCCAGGTTGGGGTAAATTCGCTGGGGATCAATTCCCATTGCACCCCGAGATGGTGTGTCAGAAGATGGAATTGAGCTGCTTATTTCATTGTACTGAACATGTTTGGTGGATATTACTTCTTTACTGTGTGATTGTGATTGTGAACTCCCAAGTACAGGATGCCAGTGTGGTCGGGTATGCTCTTGTTTCGACCCAGGTCCCCAGCAAGGAGGAGAGGGAACGTCTTCTTCACACGGGTCCGTCTGTATGCAAACGTCTTTCATTATTGTCACCAAAGATCGTGGTTGTGTGATTTTTTGTATAAATTCTTTGAATTTGTTTGCCCTCAGAGCGTCCCTCAGCCTCTTGCTGGGGGATTTCCTTTTTGGCTTCCTGAGTTCAATTACGGCCTCAGCCATAATCAATTCGAGAGATTAGTCTCTGTTCTAGCATCCTGTACGTTGGGCAGTTTCTCCCAGTAGTGTTGCACGGTTTCCTTCCTCTCTTGGTACATGGAATGCAGGTTGCGCTTTTACTGCAGTTTTTTCTGGTGTGGTCCTCAGCCCCGCACCTGGAGCAGGCCGGCTTCCTATCACAATGCTTGTGGACGTGGTCCAGATCGCC
>NW_025729216.1:1120000-1125000 GCF_021461385.2 Schistocerca piceifrons
GTCGGTCCCCATTCGCGTTGCACTCGCACTCGCACTCGCACTCGCAGTCGCAAAAACGTGGGGCAAATATATTACGCGGAAGAGTTATAACAGACCGAGCCCCACTGCATGGGGGGAGTCTTTGTCACTAATGTACACAGATGGAACATTTTGGACTGGAACCAGATTACCCGTACACACGGCGCTGATTAGTAATCAATGCAGAGCCATCAAATTACAGAATATATATACAACTGTCCGTATACATGCTGAAAGAGTGTGCCCACAATGGGAACCACACGTCAGCCAGACACTCTCATCACGCACCACTCTCTGCTTCTAACGGGCGCACATACAATATGTAAGCACCAGCATGGAACAACATCCAGTGCATCCTCTCCGCCACATTACACAATCCACACTATCACAACCAGACCAGGAGGTCCATGCGGAAAATAGAATATCCCCCCCTTTCGACATCCACCATTGCGCAGATAAGGCACCAATACCCACACATGTCCTATACAACGGTGCACCCAACATCACAATAGTACCTCCTGTCACAGCCCACAAACAATGACCTGAGTCAAAGACACAGGTCTGACACAAGCATAGAATTGGAGCGCCGCCTCTAATAAGCCAAAGGTGCATCCTGACGTGACAAATCTCATCATGTCACAAGCATTCACTTACTATAATCACTATCAACGAACGTGCCGCCCCCGCCCCCCCCCCTACACCTTTCCTTACAACAACGTGTAACCTAACCTAACCTATGTTGTACCTTAACCTAACCTATGTTGTGCCTTAACCTAACCCATGTTGTGCCTTAACCTAACCCATGTTGTGCCTTAACCTAACCCATGTTGTGCCTTAACCTAACCCATGTTGTGCCTTAACCTAACCCATGTTGTGCCTTAACCTAACCCATGTTGTGCCTTAACCTAACCCATGTTGTGCCTTAACCTAACCCATGTTGTCCCCTAACCTAACCCATGTTGTCCCCTAACCTAACCCATGTTGTCCCCTAACCTAACCCATGTTGTCCCCTAACCTAACCCATGTTGTCCCCTAACCTAACCCATGTTGTCCCCTAACCTAACCCATGTTGTGCCTTAACCTAACCCATGTTGTGCCTTAACCTAACCCATGTTGTCCCCTAACCTAACCCATGTTGTCCCCTAACCTAACCCATGTTGTCCCCTAACCTAACCCACGTTGTCCGCTAACGTAACCCACGTTGTCGCCTAAACCTGCTCTGTAATTGTTATACGACTCGTTCAATTAGTGTAGTGTTGCCCACCCGCAACCCTCGCAATATAGTTCGCTACTCGCACTGCCCGCTCCCCTGTGTATCGCTTCATGTTAAACACCTTGCAAGTCTTGCTGACTTTCCACATGCTCCTGCTGTACACTGTAATGTGGATGGCAGCAGGACGTACATGCCGCCCCCCCCCCCCACCCCTCCCCACGTCCCCACGTCCCCACCTTGCCCCCTGCCTTCGCAAGCTGGTTGGTGACAAGTTTGCATGTTCAATGCCCTTCGCATGCGACGTACGCAGGCTACGTTGTGGTGCGGCCTGTGTCAACTGTCCGCTGATGTCGTACGCGTGAACCACAATCTGTACTGCACATTCGTCCTTATGTACTGAATGATACATCGTGGCACATGTGTGACCGTACAACGACTGCGCCCAAAAACGGCGGACCATACAGTGCAAATATTGTGCACGCAGCTACGTGTCGTCTCCCTATGAGAGCTGGATTGCAGTGTGGTACGCCATAGAGACGTGTGGGAGGAACGGACGCCGTGGATGGCGATCAGCATGAGCTGTCTGTTGATGTATTCGGACCTAGTCGTCTCTCCTCACACACCGTGATGGCATGGTGCACCGCGTTCCATATCTGCGACATGCTACAGAGGCCGGTTGACAGTCGTTCGAGCAATGGACATCGCATACGTACGGGGGCCACCTTCCACGTATTGTCTAGGCGTGCACATTTTGTTGCGTGTATGTGGGCAGACGTAGTGTGGCGTGACACCTGACACAGGCATGCAATAATCGTTGAAGTTGCAAATGGCGATGGACGCCTGCGTTTTCTGGTGAAGTTACGCAAATGAAGAAATGGTAACCTGTTGTGGTGCGGTTGTTCTCGCTAGGGGTGAATCGGTGATGGCGACGATAGGTTGAGGTACTAACCGGTTGTTCCAGCGATACCCACCATGCCGACGAAACTGAACGGCATCTGGGTGTGAAGCGATACGCGGCGGTGGCTGGGTGGGACCGTCCCCGGCCGGTGAGGGGGCGCCTCCCGGCGTGCTGGCCGCGCGGTGCGTGGGCGCACGCGCTACAGCCGGCTGGTGGGGGCGGCCAGTGGCAGGCGCGCCGGCCGACGGACGCGGCAGGCGTCGCAGCTGCGCGCCGGCGCACCCTGCGCGCGGCGCCGTGCGGCCAAAGTAGGTCCTCGCGGGCCCGGTGCGAAGCGCGGTGGACATCTTCAGTGTGCTGGTCCGATTGAGGACTGTGTGCGTTGAGGATGCGCCGCCGCCCGGCGCTCGGCGCCGCGACGCCGTCTGCTGCTCGGTCGCCCCAGCGGTTCTCGCTGGTGGTTTGTATCGCAGCTGTGCGGATGTGTTGGCGCGTGCGCTGTGCTGGGAGAGTTCGCTTCGGCACCCAAGTGGGGCTTTTGTCCTTCTGTGGCGCTGGCGTTGGAGCTGCCGGTCACCGTAGGTGGCGCGTGTTGTCTCCCGCCGGCAATGCCACGACAGCACGCTCCCGGGCCTCTGTCGGCAGCGGCAAGCTCAGTTGGGAGCACGGGTGGTCGCACCGAAAGCGTCTACTCGCCTAACTCCGGGCGATTGCGCCTCTCTCGAACCCGACCAAGTACTTGGGACGGCGCTGCGCGCCGCCGGGACCTGAGAGGGTTTCGAGGTGTATTGTGCAGGGGAGCTCAGCCTCCTCCTGTTTGCAGAATGATTGAGCGGACGCTTGCGTGTTCGCGCGGGCCCCCGGGACACACTCCCGGGCGGCCGGCTGCTCAGCTCTAGTTGACGCAGCTCCCTGGTTGATCCTGCCAGTAGTCATATGCTTGTCTCAAAGATTAAGCCATGCATGTCTCAGTACAAGCCGCATTAAGGTGAAACCGCGAATGGCTCATTAAATCAGTTATGGTTCCTTAGATCGTACCCACGTTACTTGGATAACTGTGGTAATTCTAGAGCTAATACATGCAAACAGAGTCCCGACCAGAGATGGAAGGGACGCTTTTATTAGATCAAAACCAATCGGTCGGCTCGTCCGGTCCGTTTGCCTTGGTGACTCTGAATAACTTTGGGCTGATCGCACGGTCCTCGTACCGGCGACGCATCTTTCAAATGTCTGCCTTATCAACTGTCGATGGTAGGTTCTGCGCCTACCATGGTTGTAACGGGTAACGGGGAATCAGGGTTCGATTCCGGAGAGGGAGCCTGAGAAACGGCTACCACATCCAAGGAAGGCAGCAGGCGCGCAAATTACCCACTCCCGGCACGGGGAGGTAGTGACGAAAAATAACGATACGGGACTCATCCGAGGCCCCGTAATCGGAATGAGTACACTTTAAATCCTTTAACGAGTATCTATTGGAGGGCAAGTCTGGTGCCAGCAGCCGCGGTAATTCCAGCTCCAATAGCGTATATTAAAGTTGTTGCGGTTAAAAAGCTCGTAGTTGGATTTGTGTCCCACGCTGTTGGTTCACCGCCCGTCGGTGTTTAACTGGCATGTATCGTGGGACGTCCTGCCGGTGGGGCGAGCTGAAGGCGTGCGACCGCCCCGTGCGTGCTCGTGCGTCCCGAGGCGGACCCCGTTGAAATCCTACCAGGGTGCTCTTTATTGAGTGTCTTGGTGGGCCGGCACGTTTACTTTGAACAAATTAGAGTGCTTAAAGCAGGCAAGCCCGCCTGAATACTGTGTGCATGGAATAATGGAATAGGACCTCGGTTCTATTTTGTTGGTTTTCGGAACCCGAGGTAATGATTAATAGGGACAGGCGGGGGCATTCGTATTGCGACGTTAGAGGTGAAATTCTTGGATCGTCGCAAGACGAACAGAAGCGAAAGCATTTGCCAAGTATGTTTTCATTAATCAAGAACGAAAGTTAGAGGTTCGAAGGCGATCAGATACCGCCCTAGTTCTAACCATAAACGATGCCAGCCAGCGATCCGCCGCAGTTCCTCCGATGACTCGGCGGGCAGCCTCCGGGAAACCAAAGCTTTTGGGTTCCGGGGGAAGTATGGTTGCAAAGCTGAAACTTAAAGGAATTGACGGAAGGGCACCACCAGGAGTGGAGCCTGCGGCTTAATTTGACTCAACACGGGAAACCTCACCAGGCCCGGACACCGGAAGGATTGACAGATTGATAGCTCTTTCTTGATTCGGTGGGTGGTGGTGCATGGCCGTTCTTAGTTGGTGGAGCGATTTGTCTGGTTAATTCCGATAACGAACGAGACTCTAGCCTGCTAACTAGTCGCGTGACATCCTTCGTGCTGTCAGCGATTACTTTTCTTCTTAGAGGGACAGGCGGCTTCTAGCCGCACGAGATTGAGCAATAACAGGTCTGTGATGCCCTTAGATGTTCTGGGCCGCACGCGCGCTACACTGAAGGAATCAGCGTGTCTTCCTAGGCCGAAAGGTCGGGGTAACCCGCTGAACCTCCTTCGTGCTAGGGATTGGGGCTTGCAATTGTTCCCCATGAACGAGGAATTCCCAGTAAGCGCGAGTCATAAGCTCGCGTTGATTACGTCCCTGCCCTTTGTACACACCGCCCGTCGCTACTACCGATTGAATGATTTAGTGAGGTCTTCGGACTGGTACGCGGCATTGACTCTGTCGTTGCCGATGCTACTGGAAAGATGACCAAACTTGATCATTTAGAGGAAGTAAAAGTCGTAACAAGGTTTCCGTAGGTGAACCTGCGGAAGGATAATTACCGACTAGACTGCATGTCTTTCGATGTGCGTGTCGTGTCGCGCAACACGCTAC
>NW_025729216.1:1132500-1140000 GCF_021461385.2 Schistocerca piceifrons
ACCCTCGCAATATAGTTCGCTACTCGCACTGCCCGCTCCCCTGTGTATCGCTTCATGTTAAACACCTTGCAAGTCTTGCTGACTTTCCACATGCTCCTGCTGTACACTGTAATGTGGATGGCAGCAGGACGTACATGCCGCCCCCCCCCCACCCCTCCCCACGTCCCCACGTCCCCACCTTGCCCCCTGCCTTCGCAAGCTGGTTGGTGACAAGTTTGCATGTTCAATGCCCTTCGCATGCGACGTACGCAGGCTACGTTGTGGTGCGGCCTGTGTCAACTGTCCGCTGATGTCGTACGCGTGAACCACAATCTGTACTGCACATTCGTCCTTATGTACTGAATGATACATCGTGGCACATGTGTGACCGTACAACGACTGCGCCCAAAAACGGCGGACCATACAGTGCAAATATTGTGCACGCAGCTACGTGTCGTCTCCCTATGAGAGCTGGATTGCAGTGTGGTACGCCATAGAGACGTGTGGGAGGAACGGACGCCGTGGATGGCGATCAGCATGAGCTGTCTGTTGATGTATTCGGACCTAGTCGTCTCTCCTCACACACCGTGATGGCATGGTGCACCGCGTTCCATATCTGCGACATGCTACAGAGGCCGGTTGACAGTCGTTCGAGCAATGGACATCGCATACGTACGGGGGCCACCTTCCACGTATTGTCTAGGCGTGCACATTTTGTTGCGTGTATGTGGGCAGACGTAGTGTGGCGTGACACCTGACACAGGCATGCAATAATCGTTGAAGTTGCAAATGGCGATGGACGCCTGCGTTTTCTGGTGAAGTTACGCAAATGAAGAAATGGTAACCTGTTGTGGTGCGGTTGTTCTCGCTAGGGGTGAATCGGTGATGGCGACGATAGGTTGAGGTACTAACCGGTTGTTCCAGCGATACCCACCATGCCGACGAAACTGAACGGCATCTGGGTGTGAAGCGATACGCGGCGGTGGCTGGGTGGGACCGTCCCCGGCCGGTGAGGGGGCGCCTCCCGGCGTGCTGGCCGCGCGGTGCGTGGGCGCACGCGCTACAGCCGGCTGGTGGGGGCGGCCAGTGGCAGGCGCGCCGGCCGACGGACGCGGCAGGCGTCGCAGCTGCGCGCCGGCGCACCCTGCGCGCGGCGCCGTGCGGCCAAAGTAGGTCCTCGCGGGCCCGGTGCGAAGCGCGGTGGACATCTTCAGTGTGCTGGTCCGATTGAGGACTGTGTGCGTTGAGGATGCGCCGCCGCCCGGCGCTCGGCGCCGCGACGCCGTCTGCTGCTCGGTCGCCCCAGCGGTTCTCGCTGGTGGTTTGTATCGCAGCTGTGCGGATGTGTTGGCGCGTGCGCTGTGCTGGGAGAGTTCGCTTCGGCACCCAAGTGGGGCTTTTGTCCTTCTGTGGCGCTGTCGTTGGAGCTGCCGGTCACCGTAGGTGGCGCGTGTTGTCTCCCGCCGGCAATGCCACGACAGCACGCTCCCGGGCCTCTGTCGGCAGCGGCAAGCTCAGTTGGGAGCACGGGTGGTCGCACCGAAAGCGTCTACTCGCCTAACTCCGGGCGATTGCGCCTCTCTCGAACCCGACCAAGTACTTGGGACGGCGCTGCGCGCCGCCGGGACCTGAGAGGGTTTCGAGGTGTATTGTGCAGGGGAGCTCAGCCTCCTCCTGTTTGCAGAATGATTGAGCGGACGCTTGCGTGTTCGCGCGGGCCCCCGGGACACACTCCCGGGCGGCCGGCTGCTCAGCTCTAGTTGACGCAGCTCCCTGGTTGATCCTGCCAGTAGTCATATGCTTGTCTCAAAGATTAAGCCATGCATGTCTCAGTACAAGCCGCATTAAGGTGAAACCGCGAATGGCTCATTAAATCAGTTATGGTTCCTTAGATCGTACCCACGTTACTTGGATAACTGTGGTAATTCTAGAGCTAATACATGCAAACAGAGTCCCGACCAGAGATGGAAGGGACGCTTTTATTAGATCAAAACCAATCGGTCGGCTCGTCCGGTCCGTTTGCCTTGGTGACTCTGAATAACTTTGGGCTGATCGCACGGTCCTCGTACCGGCGACGCATCTTTCAAATGTCTGCCTTATCAACTGTCGATGGTAGGTTCTGCGCCTACCATGGTTGTAACGGGTAACGGGGAATCAGGGTTCGATTCCGGAGAGGGAGCCTGAGAAACGGCTACCACATCCAAGGAAGGCAGCAGGCGCGCAAATTACCCACTCCCGGCACGGGGAGGTAGTGACGAAAAATAACGATACGGGACTCATCCGAGGCCCCGTAATCGGAATGAGTACACTTTAAATCCTTTAACGAGTATCTATTGGAGGGCAAGTCTGGTGCCAGCAGCCGCGGTAATTCCAGCTCCAATAGCGTATATTAAAGTTGTTGCGGTTAAAAAGCTCGTAGTTGGATTTGTGTCCCACACTGTTGGTTCACCGCCCGTCGGTGTTTAACTGGCATGTATCGTGGGACGTCCTGCCGGTGGGGCGAGCTGAAGGCGTGCGACCGCCCCGTGCGTGCTCGTGCGTCCCGAGGCGGACCCCGTTGAAATCCTACCAGGGTGCTCTTTATTGAGTGTCTCGGTGGGCCGGCACGTTTACTTTGAACAAATTAGAGTGCTTAAAGCAGGCAAGCCCGCCTGAATACTGTGTGCATGGAATAATGGAATAGGACCTCGGTTCTATTTTGTTGGTTTTCGGAACCCGAGGTAATGATTAATAGGGACAGGCGGGGGCATTCGTATTGCGACGTTAGAGGTGAAATTCTTGGATCGTCGCAAGACGAACAGAAGCGAAAGCATTTTCCAAGTATGTTTTCATTAATCAAGAACGAAAGTTAGAGGTTCGAAGGCGATCAGATACCGCCCTAGTTCTAACCATAAACGATGCCAGCCAGCGATCCGCCGCAGTTCCTCCGATGACTCGGCGGGCAGCCTCCGGGAAACCAAAGCTTTTGGGTTCCGGGGGAAGTATGGTTGCAAAGCTGAAACTTAAAGGAATTGACGGAAGGGCACCACCAGGAGTGGAGCCTGCGGCTTAATTTGACTCAACACGGGAAACCTCACCAGGCCCGGACACCGGAAGGATTGACAGATTGATAGCTCTTTCTTGATTCGGTGGGTGGTGGTGCATGGCCGTTCTTAGTTGGTGGAGCGATTTGTCTGGTTAATTCCGATAACGAACGAGACTCTAGCCTGCTAACTAGTCGCGTGACATCCTTCGTGCTGTCAGCGATTACTTTTCTTCTTAGAGGGACAGGCGGCTTCTAGCCGCACGAGATTGAGCAATAACAGGTCTGTGATGCCCTTAGATGTTCTGGGCCGCACGCGCGCTACACTGAAGGAATCAGCGTGTCTTCCTAGGCCGAAAGGTCGGGGTAACCCGCTGAACCTCCTTCGTGCTAGGGATTGGGGCTTGCAATTGTTCCCCATGAATGAGGAATTCCCAGTAAGCGCGAGTCATAAGCTCGCGTTGATTACGTCCCTGCCCTTTGTACACACCGCCCGTCGCTACTACCGATTGAATGATTTAGTGAGGTCTTCGGACTGGTACGCGGCATTGACTCTGTCGTTGCCGATGCTACCGGAAAGATGACCAAACTTGATCATTTAGAGGAAGTAAAAGTCGTAACAAGGTTTCCGTAGGTGAACCTGCGGAAGGATCATTACCGACTAGACTGCATGTCTTTCGATGTGCGTGTCGTGTCGCGCAACACGCTACCTGTACGGCTCGCAGTAGCCGTGCGCCGCGTGCGGAACCACGCGTGCCTCTCAAAACTAGCGGCAATGTTGTGTGGTACGAGCGCTGAAGCGCTGGAGCGGCTGGCGTGCGGCACCTGGCGCCTGGCGCCGGTTTTGAATGACTTTCGCCCGAGTGCCTGTCCGCTCCGGTGTGGAGCCGTACGACGCCCGTCGGCCGTGAGGCCGTTGGACACAGAACGCTGGAACAGGGGCCGCCACACGCCTCACTCCCGCCTATGCGACCGTCTCGAAAGAGGCGGCGGAAACTGAGAAAAGATCACCCAGGACGGTGGATCACTCGGCTCGTGGGTCGATGAAGAACGCAGCAAATTGCGCGTCGACATGTGAACTGCAGGACACATGAACATCGACGTTTCGAACGCACATTGCGGTCCATGGATTCCGTTCCCGGGCCACGTCTGGCTGAGGGTCGGCTACGTATACTGAAGCGCGCGGCGTTTGCCCCGCTTCGCAGACCTGGGAGTGTCGCGGCCGCCTGTGGGGCCGGCCGCGTCTCCTCAAACGTGCGATGCGCGCCCGTCGCCTGGCGGTTCGCATACCGGTACTTTCTCGGTAGCGTGCACAGCCGGCTGGCGGTGTGGCGTGCGACACCTCGTACAACGACCTCAGAGCAGGCGAGACTACCCGCTGAATTTAAGCATATTACTAAGCGGAGGAAAAGAAACTAACAAGGATTCCCCCAGTAGCGGCGAGCGAACAGGGAAGAGTCCAGCACCGAACCCCGCAGGCTGCCGCCTGTCGTGGCATGTGGTGTTTGGGAGGGTCCACTACCCCGACGCCTCGCGCCGAGCCCAAGTCCAACTTGAATGAGGCCACGGCCCGTAGAGGGTGCCAGGCCCGTAGCGGCCGGTGCGAGCGTCGGCGGGACCTCTCCTTCGAGTCGGGTTGCTTGAGAGTGCAGCTCCAAGTGGGTGGTAAACTCCATCTGAGACTAAATATGACCACGAGACCGATAGCGAACAAGTACCGTGAGGGAAAGTTGAAAAGAACTTTGAAGAGAGAGTTCAAAAGTACGTGAAACCGTTCTGGGGTAAACGTGAGAAGTCCGAAAGGTCGAACGGGTGAGATTCACGCCCATCCGGCCACTGGCCTCCGCCCTCGGCAGATGGGGCCGGCCGCCCGCGCGGAGCAATCCGCGGCGGGGTCGTGTCCGGTTGCCTTTCCACTCGCCGCGGGGTGGGGCCGTTCCGGTGTGCGGTGGGCCGCACTTCTCCCCTAGTAGGACGTCGCGACCCGCTGGGTGCCGGCCTACGGCCCGGGTGCGCAGCCTGTCCTTCCGCGGGCCTCGGTTCGCGTCTGTTGGGCAGAGCCCCGGTGTCCTGGCTGGCTGCCCGGCGGTATATCTGGAGGAGTCGATTCGCCCCTTTGGGCGCTCGGGCTCCCGGCAAGCGCGCGCGGTTCTTCCCGGATGACGGACCTACCTGGCCCGGCCCCGGACCCGCGCCGCTGTTGGCTCGGGATGCTCTCGGGCGGAATAATCGCTCCCGTCAGCGGCGCTTCAGCTTTGGACAATTTCACGACCCGTCTTGAAACACGGACCAAGGAGTCTAACATGTGCGCGAGTCAGTGGGCTGTACGAAACCTAAAGGCGTAATGAAAGTGAAGGTCTCGCCTTGCGCGGGCCGAGGGAGGATGGGGCTTCCCCGCCCTTCACGGGGCGGCGGCCTCCGCACTCCCGGGGCGTCTCGTCCTCATTGCGAGGTGAGGACGAAGTCAGGGGAAACCCTGATGGAGGTCCGTAGCGATTCTGACGTGCAAATCGATCGTCGGAGCTGGGTATAGGGGCGAAAGACTAATCGAACCATCTAGTAGCTGGTTCCCTCCGAAGTTTCCCTCAGGATAGCTGGTGCTCGTACGAGTCTCATCCGGTAAAGCGAATGATTAGAGGCCTTGGGGCCGAAACGACCTCAACCTATTCTCAAACTTTAAATGGGTGAGATCTCCGGCTTGCTTGATATGCTGAAGCCGCGAGCAAACCACTCGGATCGGAGTGCCAAGTGGGCCACTTTTGGTAAGCAGAACTGGCGCTGTGGGATGAACCAAACGCCGAGTTAAGGCGCCCGAATCGACGCTCATGGGAAACCATGAAAGGCGTTGGTTGCTTAAGACAGCAGGACGGTGGCCATGGAAGTCGGAATCCGCTAAGGAGTGTGTAACAACTCACCTGCCGAAGCAACTAGCCCTGAAAATGGATGGCGCTGAAGCGTCGTGCCTATACTCGGCCGTCAGTCTGGCAGTCATGGCCGGTCCTTGCGGCCGGCCGCGAAGCCCTGACGAGTAGGAGGGTCGCGGCGGTGGGCGCAGAAGGGTCTGGGCGTGAGCCTGCCTGGAGCCGCCGTCGGTGCAGATCTTGGTGGTAGTAGCAAATACTCCAGCGAGGCCCTGGAGGGCTGACGCGGAGAAGGGTTTCGTGTGAACAGCCGTTGCACACGAGTCAGTCGATCCTAAGCCCTAGGAGAAATCCGATGTTGATGGGGGCCGTCATAGCATGATGCGCTTTGTGCTGGCCCCCGTTGGGCGAAAGGGAATCCGGTTCCTATTCCGGAACCCGGCAGCGGAACCGATACAAGTCGGGCCCCTCTTTTAGAGATGCTCGTCGGGGTAACCCAAAAGGACCCGGAGACGCCGTCGGGAGATCGGGGAAGAGTTTTCTTTTCTGCATGAGCGTTCGAGTTCCCTGGAATCCTCTAGCAGGGAGATAGGGTTTGGAACGCGAAGAGCACCGCAGTTGCGGCGGTGTCCCGATCTTCCCCTCGGACCTTGAAAATCCGGGAGAGGGCCACGTGGAGGTGTCGCGCCGGTTCGTACCCATATCCGCAGCAGGTCTCCAAGGTGAAGAGCCTCTAGTCGATAGAATAATGTAGGTAAGGGAAGTCGGCAAATTGGATCCGTAACTTCGGGATAAGGATTGGCTCTGAGGATCGGGGCGTGTCGGGCTTGGTCGGGAAGTGGGTCAGCGCTAACGTGCCGGGCCTGGGCGAGGTGAGTGCCGTAGGGGTGCCGGTAAGTGCGGGCGTTTAGCGCGGGCGTGGTCTGCTCTCGCCGTTGGTCGGCCTCGTGCTGGCCGGCGGTGCAGGATGCGCGCGCCTGCGCGGCGTTCGCGCCCCGGTGCTTCAACCTGCGTGCAGGATCCGAGCTCGGTCCCGTGCCTTGGCCTCCCACGGATCTTCCTTGCTGCGAGGCCGCGTCCGCCTTAGCGTGCTCCTCCGGGGGCGCGCGGGTGCGCGGATTCTCTTCGGCCGCCATTCAACGATCAACTCAGAACTGACACGGACTGGGGGAATCCGACTGTCTAATTAAAACAAAGCATTGCGATGGCCCTAGCGGGTGTTGACGCAATGTGATTTCTGCCCAGTGCTCTGAATGTCAACGTGAAGAAATTCAAGCAAGCGCGGGTAAACGGCGGGAGTGGTGCAAGTAGTAGAAGAAATCAAGGTACCAGGCCTCCCACTGGAGTGCCTGTGCCAGCTGACGAGCTTTCCAGCCAGCCAACCAGCGCGGGTCGAGCGCCGCTCCCCGCTGTCTGCCCTGAATGTCTGCGGTCCTTTTCAACAAAGACCGGGCTCGGCGTTCATCGCCGTCGTGCCCACCCTGATGCCGCCAACGCGGAAGTGCAAACGGAAAGGAAGAAGGCCAGGTGGTCGCAAGAAGAGTTGCTCCGTCTTGCGCATGCTGAGGCGACTTTGTCCCTCCAAGGCTGCCGGTTCTTTAACCAAGAGCTGGCCAAAGCCTTCCCAGAGCGCACACT
>NW_025729216.1:1145000-1150000 GCF_021461385.2 Schistocerca piceifrons
CATGCCGGCAAAACAGTATCGCCATCTATGAAAATAGGGCGACACCACATGCAATACCGCCATCTATGCGCATCTGACAACACTACGTCCGCACCACAAAACATACCGCCATCTGTAGGTCTCCCGCAACATGACCTCCTGCAACGACGCTACCGCCATCTATGAGACGCCAAGCCGACTAAGACAGCGATGGCGCCACAGTGCCCGCCTTTCGACGCCACCCACAAAGCCTGCAGCCTCTGTCGACCATAGCACCCATTCTCCAGTGGCTCTGCCGCACGAAGCCGTGGACCGGCAATGACTCCACCCGCACCCGTTCGTGGACCACCCCAACCGCCAAACGCGCACCTCCAGCGGATGAACGGCGGACGTTTCCCGCACTCGTAAAGTGCAATCCACCCCTATAACTTGCGTTTCATGAAGAGTTATTTCCAATATGCGACATTCCCGCTGTCCCTATACATGAGCCGCGACCTGTACCACTTACGAGCGAGAGACGCGATCGCGTTGCTCACTGTACGGCGTCCGATACCGAGCCATCAGCATGTCGGTCCCCATTCGCGTTGCACTCGCACTCGCACTCGCACTCGCAGTCGCAAAAACGTGGGGCAAATATATTACGCGGAAGAGTTATAACAGACCGAGCCCCACTGCATGGGGGGAGTCTTTGTCACTAATGTACACAGATGGAACATTTTGGACTGGAACCAGATTACCCGTACACACGGCGCTGATTAGTAATCAATGCAGAGCCATCAAATTACAGAATATATATACAACTGTCCGTATACATGCTGAAAGAGTGTGCCCACAATGGGAACCACACGTCAGCCAGACACTCTCATCACGCACCACTCTCTGCTTCTAACGGGCGCACATACAATATGTAAGCACCAGCATGGAACAACATCCAGTGCATCCTCTCCGCCACATTACACAATCCACACTATCACAACCAGACCAGGAGGTCCATGCGGAAAATAGAATATCCCCCCCTTTCGACATCCACCATTGCGCAGATAAGGCACCAATACCCACACATGTCCTATACAACGGTGCACCCAACATCACAATAGTACCTCCTGTCACAGCCCACAAACAATGACCTGAGTCAAAGACACAGGTCTGACACAAGCATAGAATTGGAGCGCCGCCTCTAATAAGCCAAAGGTGCATCCTGACGTGACAAATCTCATCATGTCACAAGCATTCACTTACTATAATCACTATCAACGAACGTGCCGCCCCCGCCCCCCCCCCCTACACCTTTCCTTACAACAACGTGTAACCTAACCTAACCTATGTTGTACCTTAACCTAACCTATGTTGTGCCTTAACCTAACCCATGTTGAGCCTTAACCTAACCCATGTTGTGCCTTAACCTAACCCATGTTGTGCCTTAACCTAACCCATGTTGTGCCTTAACCTAACCCATGTTGTGCCTTAACCTAACCCATGTTGTGCCTTAACCTAACCCATGTTGTGCCTTAACCTAACCCATGTTGTGCCTTAACCTAACCCATGTTGTGCCTTAACCTAACCCATGTTGTGCCTTAACCTAACCCATGTTGTGCCTTAACCTAACCCATGTTGTGCCTTAACCTAACCCATGTTGTGCCTTAACCTAACCCATGTTGTACCTTAACCTAACCCATGTTGTACCTTAACCTAACCCATGTTGTACCTTAACCTAACCCATGTTGTACCCTAACCTAACCCATGTTGTACCCTAACCTAACCCATGTTGTCCCCTAACCTAACCCATGTTGTCCCCTAACCTAACCCATGTTGTCCCCTAACCTAACCCATGTTGTCCCCTAACCTAACCCATGTTGTCCCCTAACCTAACCCATGTTGTCCCCTAACCTAACCCATGTTGTCCCCTAACCTAACCCATGTTGTCCCCTAACCTAACCCATGTTGTCCCCTAACCTAACCCATGTTGTCCCCTAACCTAACCCATGTTGTCCCCTAACCTAACCCATGTTGTGCCTTAACCTAACCCATGTTGTGCCTTAACCTAACCCATGTTGTCCCCTAACCTAACCCATGTTGTCCCCTAACCTAACCCATGTTGTCCCCTAACCTAACCCACGTTGTCCGCTAACGTAACCCACGTTGTCGCCTAAACCTGCTCTGTAATTGTTATACGACTCGTTCAATTAGTGTAGTGTTGCCCACCCGCAACCCTCGCAATATAGTTCGCTACTCGCACTGCCCGCTCCCCTGTGTATCGCTTCATGTTAAACACCTTGCAAGTCTTGCTGACTTTCCACATGCTCCTGCTGTACACTGTAATGTGGATGGCAGCAGGACGTACATGCCGCCCCCCCCCACCCCTCCCCACGTCCCCACGTCCCCACCTTGCCCCCTGCCTTCGCAAGCTGGTTGGTGACAAGTTTGCATGTTCAATGCCCTTCGCATGCGACGTACGCAGGCTACGTTGTGGTGCGGCCTGTGTCAACTGTCCGCTGATGTCGTACGCGTGAACCACAATCTGTACTGCACATTCGTCCTTATGTACTGAATGATACATCGTGGCACATGTGTGACCGTACAACGACTGCGCCCAAAAACGGCGGACCATACAGTGCAAATATTGTGCACGCAGCTACGTGTCGTCTCCCTATGAGAGCTGGATTGCAGTGTGGTACGCCATAGAGACGTGTGGGAGGAACGGACGCCGTGGATGGCGATCAGCATGAGCTGTCTGTTGATGTATTCGGACCTAGTCGTCTCTCCTCACACACCGTGATGGCATGGTGCACCGCGTTCCATATCTGCGACATGCTACAGAGGCCGGTTGACAGTCGTTCGAGCAATGGACATCGCATACGTACGGGGGCCACCTTCCACGTATTGTCTAGGCGTGCACATTTTGTTGCGTGTATGTGGGCAGACGTAGTGTGGCGTGACACCTGACACAGGCATGCAATAATCGTTGAAGTTGCAAATGGCGATGGACGCCTGCGTTTTCTGGTGAAGTTACGCAAATGAAGAAATGGTAACCTGTTGTGGTGCGGTTGTTCTCGCTAGGGGTGAATCGGTGATGGCGACGATAGGTTGAGGTACTAACCGGTTGTTCCAGCGATACCCACCATGCCGACGAAACTGAACGGCATCTGGGTGTGAAGCGATACGCGGCGGTGGCTGGGTGGGACCGTCCCCGGCCGGTGAGGGGGCGCCTCCCGGCGTGCTGGCCGCGCGGTGCGTGGGCGCACGCGCTACAGCCGGCTGGTGGGGGCGGCCAGTGGCAGGCGCGCCGGCCGACGGACGCGGCAGGCGTCGCAGCTGCGCGCCGGCGCACCCTGCGCGCGGCGCCGTGCGGCCAAAGTAGGTCCTCGCGGGCCCGGTGCGAAGCGCGGTGGACATCTTCAGTGTGCTGGTCCGATTGAGGACTGTGTGCGTTGAGGATGCGCCGCCGCCCGGCGCTCGGCGCCGCGACGCCGTCTGCTGCTCGGTCGCCCCAGCGGTTCTCGCTGGTGGTTTGTATCGCAGCTGTGCGGATGTGTTGGCGCGTGCGCTGTGCTGGGAGAGTTCGCTTCGGCACCCAAGTGGGGCTTTTGTCCTTCTGTGGCGCTGGCGTTGGAGCTGCCGGTCACCGTAGGTGGCGCGTGTTGTCTCCCGCCGGCAATGCCACGACAGCACGCTCCCGGGCCTCTGTCGGCAGCGGCAAGCTCAGTTGGGAGCACGGGTGGTCGCACCGAAAGCGTCTACTCGCCTAACTCCGGGCGATTGCGCCTCTCTCGAACCCGACCAAGTACTTGGGACGGCGCTGCGCGCCGCCGGGACCTGAGAGGGTTTCGAGGTGTATTGTGCAGGGGAGCTCAGCCTCCTCCTGTTTGCAGAATGATTGAGCGGACGCTTGCGTGTTCGCGCGGGCCCCCGGGACACACTCCCGGGCGGCCGGCTGCTCAGCTCTAGTTGACGCAGCTCCCTGGTTGATCCTGCCAGTAGTCATATGCTTGTCTCAAAGATTAAGCCATGCATGTCTCAGTACAAGCCGCATTAAGGTGAAACCGCGAATGGCTCATTAAATCAGTTATGGTTCCTTAGATCGTACCCACGTTACTTGGATAACTGTGGTAATTCTAGAGCTAATACATGCAAACAGAGTCCCGACCAGAGATGGAAGGGACGCTTTTATTAGATCAAAACCAATCGGTCGGCTCGTCCGGTCCGTTTGCCTTGGTGACTCTGAATAACTTTGGGCTGATCGCACGGTCCTCGTACCGGCGACGCATCTTTCAAATGTCTGCCTTATCAACTGTCGATGGTAGGTTCTGCGCCTACCATGGTTGTAACGGGTAACGGGGAATCAGGGTTCGATTCCGGAGAGGGAGCCTGAGAAACGGCTACCACATCCAAGGAAGGCAGCAGGCGCGCAAATTACCCACTCCCGGCACGGGGAGGTAGTGACGAAAAATAACGATACGGGACTCATCCGAGGCCCCGTAATCGGAATGAGTACACTTTAAATCCTTTAACGAGTATCTATTGGAGGGCAAGTCTGGTGCCAGCAGCCGCGGTAATTCCAGCTCCAATAGCGTATATTAAAGTTGTTGCGGTTAAAAAGCTCGTAGTTGGATTTGTGTCCCACGCTGTTGGTTCACCGCCCGTCGGTGTTTAACTGGCATGTATCGTGGGACGTCCTGCCGGTGGGGCGAGCTGAAGGCGTGCGACCGCCCCGTGCGTGCTCGTGCGTCCCGAGGCGGACCCCGTTGAAATCCTACCAGGGTGCTCTTTATTGAGTGTCTCGGTGGGCCGGCACGTTTACTTTGAACAAATTAGAGTGCTTAAAGCAGGCAAGCCCGCCTGAATACTGTGTGCATGGAATAATGGAATAGGACCTCGGTTCTATTTTGTTGGTTTTCGGAACCCGAGGTAATGATTAATAGGGACAGGCGGGGGCATTCGTATTGCGACGTTAGAGGTGAAATTCTTGGATCGTCGCAAGACGAACAGAAGCGAAAGCATTTGCCAAGTATGTTTTCATTAAT
>NW_025729216.1:1152500-1155000 GCF_021461385.2 Schistocerca piceifrons
TCATTGGGCTGTACGAAACCTAAAGGCGTAATGAAAGTGAAGGTCTCGCCTTGCGCGGGCCGAGGGAGGATGGGGCTTCCCCGCCCTTCACGGGGCGGCGGCCTCCGCACTCCCGGGGCGTCTCGTCCTCATTGCGAGGTGAGGCGCACCTAGAGCGTACACGTTGGGACCCGAAAGATGGTGAACTATGCCTGGCCAGGACGAAGTCAGGGGAAACCCTGATGGAGGTCCGTAGCGATTCTGACGTGCAAATCGATCGTCGGAGCTGGGTATAGGGGCGAAAGACTAATCGAACCATCTAGTAGCTGGTTCCCTCCGAAGTTTCCCTCAGGATAGCTGGTGCTCGTACGAGTCTCATCCGGTAAAGCGAATGATTAGAGGCCTTGGGGCCGAAACGACCTCAACCTATTCTCAAACTTTAAATGGGTGAGATCTCCGGCTTGCTTGATATGCTGAAGCCGCGAGCAAACGACTCGGATCGGAGTGCCAAGTGGGCCACTTTTGGTAAGCAGAACTGGCGCTGTGGGATGAACCAAACGCCGAGTTAAGGCGCCCGAATCGACGCTCATGGGAAACCATGAAAGGCGTTGGTTGCTTAAGACAGCAGGACGGTGGCCATGGAAGTCGGAATCCGCTAAGGAGTGTGTAACAACTCACCTGCCGAAGCAACTAGCCCTGAAAATGGATGGCGCTGAAGCGTCGTGCCTATACTCGGCCGTCAGTCTTGCAGTCATGGCCGGTCCTTGCGGCCGGCCGCGAAGCCCTGACGAGTAGGAGGGTCGCGGCGGTGGGCGCAGAAGGGTCTGGGCGTGAGCCTGCCTGGAGCCGCCGTCGGTGCAGATCTTGGTGGTAGTAGCAAATACTCCAGCGAGGCCCTGGAGGGCTGACGCGGAGAAGGGTTTCGTGTGAACAGCCGTTGCACACGAGTCAGTCGATCCTAAGCCCTAGGAGAAATCCGATGTTGATGGGGGCCGTCATAGCATGATGCGCTTTGTGCTGGCCCCCGTTGGGCGAAAGGGAATCCGGTTCCTATTCCGGAACCCGGCAGCGGAACCGATACAAGTCGGGCCCCTCTTTTAGAGATGCTCGTCGGGGTAACCCAAAAGGACCCGGAGACGCCGTCGGGAGATCGGGGAAGAGTTTTCTTTTCTGCATGAGCGTTCGAGTTCCCTGGAATCCTCTAGCAGGGAGATAGGGTTTGGAACGCGAAGAGCACCGCAGTTGCGGCGGTGTCCCGATCTTCCCCTCGGACCTTGAAAATCCGGGAGAGGGCCACGTGGAGGTGTCGCGCCGGTTCGTACCCATATCCGCAGCAGGTCTCCAAGGTGAAGAGCCTCTAGTCGATAGAATAATGTAGGTAAGGGAAGTCGGCAAATTGGATCCGTAACTTCGGGATAAGGATTGGCTCTGAGGATCGGGGCGTGTCGGGCTTGGTCGGGAAGTGGGTCAGCGCTAACGTGCCGGGCCTGGGCGAGGTGAGTGCCGTAGGGGTGCCGGTAAGTGCGGGCGTTTAGCGCGGGCGTGGTCTGCTCTCGCCGTTGGTCGGCCTCGTGCTGGCCGGCGGTGCAGGATGCGCGCGCCTGCGCGGCGTTCGCGCCCCGGTGCTTCAACCTGCGTGCAGGATCCGAGCTCGGTCCCGTGCCTTGGCCTCCCACGGATCTTCCTTGCTGCGAGGCCGCGTCCGCCTTAGCGTGCTCCTCCGGGGGCGCGCGGGTGCGCGGATTCTCTTCGGCCGCCATTCAACGATCAACTCAGAACTGGCACGGACTGGGGGAATCCGACTGTCTAATTAAAACAAAGCATTGCGATGGCCCTAGCGGGTGTTGACGCAATGTGATTTCTGCCCAGTGCTCTGAATGTCAACGTGAAGAAATTCAAGCAAGCGCGGGTAAACGGCGGGAGTAACTATGACTCTCTTAAGGCATAGTTACTGGGCAAGTGAAGCGCAATTCATGGGCCATGCCCTCTTAGCCTCTCCTTGCCTGCGGCTTCCCCCCTTCCCGTGGGCCCGCCGATACGCCAGTCCTTGATAGGACTGGTAAGCAGAGTGGAAGTCCGCACTTGGGGCTTTGGGGGGTTTCCAGCCCTCCATCGCAAAACCCTTAATGTTGGGACAACAAGAGAAGAAAACACGGGTACCGGGCCTTCCGCTGAAGGACCCGGCCCAACAGTCCCGACTGCTAGCCTGCCAACCCGCCCTGAAGTAGAGCAGGCCGTGGAGCCATGGTTCCACTGCAGCATTTGCAGCCGTGCCTTCCGCAGCAAGATCGGGCTCGGACAACACCGCCGCCGCGCCCATCCGGAAGCGGCAAATGCGGAAATTACAACCGATAGGAAGAGAGCTCGGTGGGCGGAAGAAGAAATGCGGGAGCTCGCCCTGGCGGAGGCTAGGCTTCTCTGTGCCAGTGACTCGAAAGTCCTCTTTGCAAACCAGGAGCTTCTACCCCTGTTTCCGCACCGTACCCTGGATGCCATCAAGTGCAGGAGGAGGACGGTGGCA
>NW_025729216.1:1160000-1165000 GCF_021461385.2 Schistocerca piceifrons
AGCACACTGCCACCTATGGGAATGTGGCTAAACGACAGGTCCACCTACAGGGATCCGACGGAACTACGCCACCCATGCCGGCAAAACAGTATCGCCATCTATGAAAATAGGGCGACACCACATGCAATACCGCCATCTATGCGCATCTGACAACACTACGTCCGCACCACAAAACATACCGCCATCTGTAGGTCTCCCGCAACATGACCTCCTGCAACGACGCTACCGCCATCTATGAGACGCCAAGCCGACTAAGACAGCGATGGCGCCACAGTGCCCGCCTTTCGACGCCACCCACAAAGCCTGCAGCCTCTGTCGACCATAGCACCCATTCTCCAGTGGCTCTGCCGCACGAAGCCGTGGACCGGCAATGACTCCACCCGCACCCGTTCGTGGACCACCCCAACCGCCAAACGCGCACCTCCAGCGGATGAACGGCGGACGTTTCCCGCACTCGTAAAGTGCAATCCACCCCTATAACTTGCGTTTCATGAAGAGTTATTTCCAATATGCGACATTCCCGCTGTCCCTATACATGAGCCGCGACCTGTACCACTTACGAGCGAGAGACGCGATCGCGTTGCTCACTGTACGGCGTCCGATACCGAGCCATCAGCATGTCGGTCCCCATTCGCGTTGCACTCGCACTCGCACTCGCACTCGCAGTCGCAAAAACGTGGGGCAAATATATTACGCGGAAGAGTTATAACAGACCGAGCCCCACTGCATGGGGGGAGTCTTTGTCACTAATGTACACAGATGGAACATTTTGGACTGGAACCAGATTACCCGTACACACGGCGCTGATTAGTAATCAATGCAGAGCCATCAAATTACAGAATATATATACAACTGTCCGTATACATGCTGAAAGAGTGTGCCCACAATGGGAACCACACGTCAGCCAGACACTCTCATCACGCACCACTCTCTGCTTCTAACGGGCGCACATACAATATGTAAGCACCAGCATGGAACAACATCCAGTGCATCCTCTCCGCCACATTACACAATCCACACTATCACAACCAGACCAGGAGGTCCATGCGGAAAATAGAATATCCCCCCCTTTCGACATCCACCATTGCGCAGATAAGGCACCAATACCCACACATGTCCTATACAACGGTGCACCCAACATCACAATAGTACCTCCTGTCACAGCCCACAAACAATGACCTGAGTCAAAGACACAGGTCTGACACAAGCATAGAATTGGAGCGCCGCCTCTAATAAGCCAAAGGTGCATCCTGACGTGACAAATCTCATCATGTCACAAGCATTCACTTACTATAATCACTATCAACGAACGTGCCGCCCCCGCCCCCCCACCCCCTACACCTTTCCTTACAACAACGTGTAACCTAACCTAACCTATGTTGTGCCTTAACCTAACCCATGTTGTGCCTTAACCTAACCCATGTTGTGCCTTAACCTAACCCATGTTGTGCCTTAACCTAACCCATGTTGTGCCTTAACCTAACCCATGTTGTGCCTTAACCTAACCCATGTTGTGCCTTAACCTAACCCATGTTGTGCCTTAACCTAACCCATGTTGTGCCTTAACCTAACCCATGTTGTGCCTTAACCTAACCCATGTTGTGCCTTAACCTAACCCATGTTGTGCCTTAACCTAACCCATGTTGTGCCTTAACCTAACCCATGTTGTGCCTTAACCTAACCCATGTTGTGCCTTAACCTAACCCATGTTGTACCTTAACCTAACCCATGTTGTACCTTAACCTAACCCATGTTGTACCTTAACCTAACCCATGTTGTACCTTAACCTAACCCATGTTGTACCCTAACCTAACCCATGTTGTCCCCTAACCTAACCCATGTTGTCCCCTAACCTAACCCATGTTGTCCCCTAACCTAACCCATGTTGTCCCCTAACCTAACCCATGTTGTCCCCTAACCTAACCCATGTTGTCCCCTAACCTAACCCATGTTGTCCCCTAACCTAACCCATGTTGTGCCTTAACCTAACCCATGTTGTGCCTTAACCTAACCCATGTTGTCCCCTAACCTAACCCATGTTGTCCCCTAACCTAACCCATGTTGTCCCCTAACCTAACCCACGTTGTCCGCTAACGTAACCCACGTTGTCGCCTAAACCTGCTCTGTAATTGTTATACGACTCGTTCAATTAGTGTAGTGTTGCCCACCCGCAACCCTCGCAATATAGTTCGCTACTCGCACTGCCCGCTCCCCTGTGTATCGCTTCATGTTAAACACCTTGCAAGTCTTGCTGACTTTCCACATGCTCCTGCTGTACACTGTAATGTGGATGGCAGCAGGACGTACATGCCGCCCCCCCCCCACCCCTCCCCACGTCCCCACGTCCCCACCTTGCCCCCTGCCTTCGCAAGCTGGTTGGTGACAAGTTTGCATGTTCAATGCCCTTCGCATGCGACGTACGCAGGCTACGTTGTGGTGCGGCCTGTGTCAACTGTCCGCTGATGTCGTACGCGTGAACCACAATCTGTACTGCACATTCGTCCTTATGTACTGAATGATACATCGTGGCACATGTGTGACCGTACAACGACTGCGCCCAAAAACGGCGGACCATACAGTGCAAATATTGTGCACGCAGCTACGTGTCGTCTCCCTATGAGAGCTGGATTGCAGTGTGGTACGCCATAGAGACGTGTGGGAGGAACGGACGCCGTGGATGGCGATCAGCATGAGCTGTCTGTTGATGTATTCGGACCTAGTCGTCTCTCCTCACACACCGTGATGGCATGGTGCACCGCGTTCCATATCTGCGACATGCTACAGAGGCCGGTTGACAGTCGTTCGAGCAATGGACATCGCATACGTACGGGGGCCACCTTCCACGTATTGTCTAGGCGTGCACATTTTGTTGCGTGTATGTGGGCAGACGTAGTGTGGCGTGACACCTGACACAGGCATGCAATAATCGTTGAAGTTGCAAATGGCGATGGACGCCTGCGTTTTCTGGTGAAGTTACGCAAATGAAGAAATGGTAACCTGTTGTGGTGCGGTTGTTCTCGCTAGGGGTGAATCGGTGATGGCGACGATAGGTTGAGGTACTAACCGGTTGTTCCAGCGATACCCACCATGCCGACGAAACTGAACGGCATCTGGGTGTGAAGCGATACGCGGCGGTGGCTGGGTGGGACCGTCCCCGGCCGGTGAGGGGGCGCCTCCCGGCGTGCTGGCCGCGCGGTGCGTGGGCGCACGCGCTACAGCCGGCTGGTGGGGGCGGCCAGTGGCAGGCGCGCCGGCCGACGGACGCGGCAGGCGTCGCAGCTGCGCGCCGGCGCACCCTGCGCGCGGCGCCGTGCGGCCAAAGTAGGTCCTCGCGGGCCCGGTGCGAAGCGCGGTGGACATCTTCAGTGTGCTGGTCCGATTGAGGACTGTGTGCGTTGAGGATGCGCCGCCGCCCGGCGCTCGGCGCCGCGACGCCGTCTGCTGCTCGGTCGCCCCAGCGGTTCTCGCTGGTGGTTTGTATCGCAGCTGTGCGGATGTGTTGGCGCGTGCGCTGTGCTGGGAGAGTTCGCTTCGGCACCCAAGTGGGGCTTTTGTCCTTCTGTGGCGCTGGCGTTGGAGCTGCCGGTCACCGTAGGTGGCGCGTGTTGTCTCCCGCCGGCAATGCCACGACAGCACGCTCCCGGGCCTCTGTCGGCAGCGGCAAGCTCAGTTGGGAGCACGGGTGGTCGCACCGAAAGCGTCTACTCGCCTAACTCCGGGCGATTGCGCCTCTCTCGAACCCGACCAAGTACTTGGGACGGCGCTGCGCGCCGCCGGGACCTGAGAGGGTTTCGAGGTGTATTGTGCAGGGGAGCTCAGCCTCCTCCTGTTTGCAGAATGATTGAGCGGACGCTTGCGTGTTCGCGCGGGCCCCCGGGACACACTCCCGGGCGGCCGGCTGCTCAGCTCTAGTTGACGCAGCTCCCTGGTTGATCCTGCCAGTAGTCATATGCTTGTCTCAAAGATTAAGCCATGCATGTCTCAGTACAAGCCGCATTAAGGTGAAACCGCGAATGGCTCATTAAATCAGTTATGGTTCCTTAGATCGTACCCACGTTACTTGGATAACTGTGGTAATTCTAGAGCTAATACATGCAAACAGAGTCCCGACCAGAGATGGAAGGGACGCTTTTATTAGATCAAAACCAATCGGTCGGCTCGTCCGGTCCGTTTGCCTTGGTGACTCTGAATAACTTTGGGCTGATCGCACGGTCCTCGTACCGGCGACGCATCTTTCAAATGTCTGCCTTATCAACTGTCGATGGTAGGTTCTGCGCCTACCATGGTTGTAACGGGTAACGGGGAATCAGGGTTCGATTCCGGAGAGGGAGCCTGAGAAACGGCTACCACATCCAAGGAAGGCAGCAGGCGCGCAAATTACCCACTCCCGGCACGGGGAGGTAGTGACGAAAAATAACGATACGGGACTCATCCGAGGCCCCGTAATCGGAATGAGTACACTTTAAATCCTTTAACGAGTATCTATTGGAGGGCAAGTCTGGTGCCAGCAGCCGCGGTAATTCCAGCTCCAATAGCGTATATTAAAGTTGTTGCGGTTAAAAAGCTCGTAGTTGGATTTGTGTCCCACGCTGTTGGTTCACCGCCCGTCGGTGTTTAACTGGCATGTATCGTGGGACGTCCTGCCGGTGGGGCGAGCTGAAGGCGTGCGACCGCCCCGTGCGTGCTCGTGCGTCCCGAGGCGGACCCCGTTGAAATCCTACCAGGGTGCTCTTTATTGAGTGTCTCGGTGGGCCGGCACGTTTACTTTGAACAAATTAGAGTGCTTAAAGCAGGCAAGCCCGCCTGAATACTGTGTGCATGGAATAATGGAATAGGACCTCGGTTCTATTTTGTTGGTTTTCGGAACCCGAGGTAATGATTAATAGGGACAGGCGGGGGCATTCGTATTGCGACGTTAGAGGTGAAATTCTTGGATCGTCGCAAGACGAACAGAAGCGAAAGCATTTGCCAAGTATGTTTTCATTAATCAAGAACGAAAG
>NW_025729216.1:1167500-1170000 GCF_021461385.2 Schistocerca piceifrons
ACGAAACCTAAAGGCGTAATGAAAGTGAAGGTCTCGCCTTGCGCGGGCCGAGGGAGGATGGGGCTTCCCCGCCCTTCACGGGGCGGCGGCCTCCGCACTCCCGGGGCGTCTCGTCCTCATTGCGAGGTGAGGCGCACCTAGAGCGTACACGTTGGGACCCGAAAGATGGTGAACTATGCCTGGCCAGGACGAAGTCAGTGGAAACCCTGATGGAGGTCCGTAGCGATTCTGACGTGCAAATCGATCGTCGGAGCTGGGTATAGGGGCGAAAGACTAATCGAACCATCTAGTAGCTGGTTCCCTCCGAAGTTTCCCTCAGGATAGCTGGTGCTCGTACGAGTCTCATCCGGTAAAGCGAATGATTAGAGGCCTTGGGGCCGAAACGACCTCAACCTATTCTCAAACTTTAAATGGGTGAGATCTCCGGCTTGCTTGATATGCTGAAGCCGCGAGCAAACGACTCGGCTCGGAGTGCCAAGTGGGCCACTTTTGGTAAGCAGAACTGGCGCTGTGGGATGAACCAAACGCCGAGTTAAGGCGCCCGAATCGACGCTCATGGGAAACCATGAAAGGCGTTGGTTGCTTAAGACAGCAGGACGGTGGCCATGGAAGTCGGAATCCGCTAAGGAGTGTGTAACAACTCACCTGCCGAAGCAACTAGCCCTGAAAATGGATGGCGCTGAAGCGTCGTGCCTATACTCGGCCGTCAGTCTGGCAGTCATGGCCGGTCCTTGCGGCCGGCCGCGAAGCCCTGACGAGTAGGAGGGTCGCGGCGGTGGGCGCAGAAGGGTCTGGGCGTGAGCCTGCCTGGAGCCGCCGTCGGTGCAGATCTTGGTGGTAGTAGCAAATACTCCAGCGAGGCCCTGGAGGGCTGACGCGGAGAAGGGTTTCGTGTGAACAGCCGTTGCACACGAGTCAGTCGATCCTAAGCCCTAGGAGAAATCCGATGTTGATGGGGGCCGTCATAGCATGATGCGCTTTGTGCTGGCCCCCGTTGGGCGAAAGGGAATCCGGTTCCTATTCCGGAACCCGGCAGCGGAACCGATACAAGTCGGGCCCCTCTTTTAGAGATGCTCGTCGGGGTAACCCAAAAGGACCCGGAGACGCCGTCGGGAGATCGGGGAAGAGTTTTCTTTTCTGCATGAGCGTTCGAGTTCCCTGGAATCCTCTAGCAGGGAGATAGGGTTTGGAACGCGAAGAGCACCGCAGTTGCGGCGGTGTCCCGATCTTCCCCTCGGACCTTGAAAATCCGGGAGAGGGCCACGTGGAGGTGTCGCGCCGGTTCGTACCCATATCCGCAGCAGGTCTCCAAGGTGAAGAGCCTCTAGTCGATAGAATAATGTAGGTAAGGGAAGTCGGCAAATTGGATCCGTAACTTCGGGATAAGGATTGGCTCTGAGGATCGGGGCGTGTCGGGCTTGGTCGGGAAGTGGGTCAGCGCTAACGTGCCGGGCCTGGGCGAGGTGAGTGCCGTAGGGGTGCCGGTAAGTGCGGGCGTTTAGCGCGGGCGTGGTCTGCTCTCGCCGTTGGTCGGCCTCGTGCTGGCCGGCGGTGCAGGATGCGCGCGCCTGCGCGGCGTTCGCGCCCCGGTGCTTCAACCTGCGTGCAGGATCCGAGCTCGGTCCCGTGCCTTGGCCTCCCACGGATCTTCCTTGCTGCGAGGCCGCGTCCGCCTTAGCGTGCTCCTCCGGGGGCGCGCGGGTGCGCGGATTCTCTTCGGCCGCCATTCAACGATCAACTCAGAACTGGCACGGACTGGGGGAATCCGACTGTCTAATTAAAACAAAGCATTGCGATGGCCCTAGCGGGTGTTGACGCAATGTGATTTCTGCCCAGTGCTCTGAATGTCAACGTGAAGAAATTCAAGCAAGCGCGGGTAAACGGCGGGAGTAACTATGACTCTCTTCTCTCCACCACGTGTCAGGTCTCGACCTCCGTGTGGGGAGGGTCTGTCCGATGAGCTGCTGCCATTCTCGAAGAGGGTGCCCTTCCGTGACCTCTGGGCTCCCATTTCTGCAGAAGAAGCCACCGCTGCTCTCCCGCCTCGCAATTCTGCTGCAGGTCCTGACGGCCTCACGCCGACACAACTGCGTCGCCTTCCCCGGGAGGTTCTCCTCAAGATCCTTAATTTCCTCCTCCTTTCCCGTTCCCTTCCTTCCCGACTCCTTCAGGTCAGAACAACGCTGCTGCCCAAGAAGACCGCCGCAGCATCCCCTGCTGACTTTCGTCCGATCACGGTGTGCTCGGTGCTGACCAGAGCCTTTCACAAGGTTCTGGTTGGCCGCCTGATGCGCTACTGTGTGTTGGACGGTCGCCAGCGGGCTTTCATCCCTCAGGATGGGATGCTTCACAACACCTTTCTTCTAGATCTGGCGATGACCCAGGCGTGCCGAGCTGCCGGCTCGCTGTACTTGGCATCTCTGGATGTGTCAAAGGCCTTCGACTCGCTTGCCCATGGTGCCCTTGGCCCGGTGCTAAGGGCCCACGGTTTGCCGGTCGA
>NW_025729216.1:1175000-1182500 GCF_021461385.2 Schistocerca piceifrons
TGAGTCAAAGACACAGGTCTGACACAAGCATAGAATTGGAGCGCCGCCTCTAATAAGCCAAAGGTGCATCCTGACGTGACAAATCTCATCATGTCACAAGCATTCACTTACTATAATCACTATCAACGAACGTGCCGCCCCCGCCCCCCCCCCCTACACCTTTCCTTACAACAACGTGTAACCTAACCTAACCTATGTTGTACCTTAACCTAACCCATGTTGTGCCTTAACCTAACCCATGTTGTGCCTTAACCTAACCCATGTTGTGCCTTAACCTAACCCATGTTGTGCCCTAACCTAACCCATGTTGTGCCTTAACCTAACCCATGTTGTGCCTTAACCTAACCCATGTTGTGCCTTAACCTAACCCATGTTGTGCCTTAACCTAACCCATGTTGTGCCTTAACCTAACCCATGTTGTGCCTTAACCTAACCCATGTTGTGCCTTAACCTAACCCATGTTGTGCCTTAACCTAACCCATGTTGTACCTTAACCTAACCCATGTTGTACCTTAACCTAACCCATGTTGTACCTTAACCTAACCCATGTTGTACCTTAACCTAACCCATGTTGTACCCTAACCTAACCCATGTTGTACCCTAACCTAACCCATGTTGTCCCCTAACCTAACCCATGTTGTCCCCTAACCTAACCCATGTTGTCCCCTAACCTAACCCATGTTGTCCCCTAACCTAACCCATGTTGTCCCCTAACCTAACCCATGTTGTCCCCTAACCTAACCCATGTTGTCCCCTAACCTAACCCATGTTGTCCCCTAACCTAACCCATGTTGTCCCCTAACCTAACCCATGTTGTCCCCTAACCTAACCCATGTTGTCCCCTAACCTAACCCATGTTGTCCCCTAACCTAACCCATGTTGTGCCTTAACCTAACCCATGTTGTGCCTTAACCTAACCCATGTTGTCCCCTAACCTAACCCATGTTGTCCCCTAACCTAACCCATGTTGTCCCCTAACCTAACCCACGTTGTCCGCTAACGTAACCCACGTTGTCGCCTAAACCTGCTCTGTAATTGTTATACGACTCGTTCAATTAGTGTAGTGTTGCCCACCCGCAACCCTCGCAATATAGTTCGCTACTCGCACTGCCCGCTCCCCTGTGTATCGCTTCATGTTAAACACCTTGCAAGTCTTGCTGACTTTCCACATGCTCCTGCTGTACACTGTAATGTGGATGGCAGCAGGACGTACATGCCGCCCCCCCCCACCCCTCCCCACGTCCCCACGTCCCCACCTTGCCCCCTGCCTTCGCAAGCTGGTTGGTGACAAGTTTGCATGTTCAATGCCCTTCGCATGCGACGTACGCAGGCTACGTTGTGGTGCGGCCTGTGTCAACTGTCCGCTGATGTCGTACGCGTGAACCACAATCTGTACTGCACATTCGTCCTTATGTACTGAATGATACATCGTGGCACATGTGTGACCGTACAACGACTGCGCCCAAAAACGGCGGACCATACAGTGCAAATATTGTGCACGCAGCTACGTGTCGTCTCCCTATGAGAGCTGGATTGCAGTGTGGTACGCCATAGAGACGTGTGGGAGGAACGGACGCCGTGGATGGCGATCAGCATGAGCTGTCTGTTGATGTATTCGGACCTAGTCGTCTCTCCTCACACACCGTGATGGCATGGTGCACCGCGTTCCATATCTGCGACATGCTACAGAGGCCGGTTGACAGTCGTTCGAGCAATGGACATCGCATACGTACGGGGGCCACCTTCCACGTATTGTCTAGGCGTGCACATTTTGTTGCGTGTATGTGGGCAGACGTAGTGTGGCGTGACACCTGACACAGGCATGCAATAATCGTTGAAGTTGCAAATGGCGATGGACGCCTGCGTTTTCTGGTGAAGTTACGCAAATGAAGAAATGGTAACCTGTTGTGGTGCGGTTGTTCTCGCTAGGGGTGAATCGGTGATGGCGACGATAGGTTGAGGTACTAACCGGTTGTTCCAGCGATACCCACCATGCCGACGAAACTGAACGGCATCTGGGTGTGAAGCGATACGCGGCGGTGGCTGGGTGGGACCGTCCCCGGCCGGTGAGGGGGCGCCTCCCAGCGTGCTGGCCGCGCGGTGCGTGGGCGCACGCGCTACAGCCGGCTGGTGGGGGCGGCCAGTGGCAGGCGCGCCGGCCGACGGACGCGGCAGGCGTCGCAGCTGCGCGCCGGCGCACCCTGCGCGCGGCGCCGTGCGGCCAAAGTAGGTCCTCGCGGGCCCGGTGCGAAGCGCGGTGGACATCTTCAGTGTGCTGGTCCGATTGAGGACTGTGTGCGTTGAGGATGCGCCGCCGCCCGGCGCTCGGCGCCGCGACGCCGTCTGCTGCTCGGTCGCCCCAGCGGTTCTCGCTGGTGGTTTGTATCGCAGCTGTGCGGATGTGTTGGCGCGTGCGCTGTGCTGGGAGAGTTCGCTTCGGCACCCAAGTGGGGCTTTTGTCCTTCTGTGGCGCTGGCGTTGGAGCTGCCGGTCACCGTAGGTGGCGCGTGTTGTCTCCCGCCGGCAATGCCACGACAGCACGCTCCCGGGCCTCTGTCGGCAGCGGCAAGCTCAGTTGGGAGCACGGGTGGTCGCACCGAAAGCGTCTACTCGCCTAACTCCGGGCGATTGCGCCTCTCTCGAACCCGACCAAGTACTTGGGACGGCGCTGCGCGCCGCCGGGACCTGAGAGGGTTTCGAGGTGTATTGTGCAGGGGAGCTCAGCCTCCTCCTGTTTGCAGAATGATTGAGCGGACGCTTGCGTGTTCGCGCGGGCCCCCGGGACACACTCCCGGGCGGCCGGCTGCTCAGCTCTAGTTGACGCAGCTCCCTGGTTGATCCTGCCAGTAGTCATATGCTTGTCTCAAAGATTAAGCCATGCATGTCTCAGTACAAGCCGCATTAAGGTGAAACCGCGAATGGCTCATTAAATCAGTTATGGTTCCTTAGATCGTACCCACGTTACTTGGATAACTGTGGTAATTCTAGAGCTAATACATGCAAACAGAGTCCCGACCAGAGATGGAAGGGACGCTTTTATTAGATCAAAACCAATCGGTCGGCTCGTCCGGTCCGTTTGCCTTGGTGACTCTGAATAACTTTGGGCTGATCGCACGGTCCTCGTACCGGCGACGCATCTTTCAAATGTCTGCCTTATCAACTGTCGATGGTAGGTTCTGCGCCTACCATGGTTGTAACGGGTAACGGGGAATCAGGGTTCGATTCCGGAGAGGGAGCCTGAGAAACGGCTACCACATCCAAGGAAGGCAGCAGGCGCGCAAATTACCCACTCCCGGCACGGGGAGGTAGTGACGAAAAATAACGATACGGGACTCATCCGAGGCCCCGTAATCGGAATGAGTACACTTTAAATCCTTTAACGAGTATCTATTGGAGGGCAAGTCTGGTGCCAGCAGCCGCGGTAATTCCAGCTCCAATAGCGTATATTAAAGTTGTTGCGGTTAAAAAGCTCGTAGTTGGATTTGTGTCCCACGCTGTTGGTTCACCGCCCGTCGGTGTTTAACTGGCATGTATCGTGGGACGTCCTGCCGGTGGGGCGAGCTGAAGGCGTGCGACCGCCCCGTGCGTGCTCGTGCGTCCCGAGGCGGACCCCGTTGAAATCCTACCAGGGTGCTCTTTATTGAGTGTCTCGGTGGGCCGGCACGTTTACTTTGAACAAATTAGAGTGCTTAAAGCAGGCAAGCCCGCCTGAATACTGTGTGCATGGAATAATGGAATAGGACCTCGGTTCTATTTTGTTGGTTTTCGGAACCCGAGGTAATGATTAATAGGGACAGGCGGGGGCATTCGTATTGCGACGTTAGAGGTGAAATTCTTGGATCGTCGCAAGACGAACAGAAGCGAAAGCATTTGCCAAGTATGTTTTCATTAATCAAGAACGAAAGTTAGAGGTTCGAAGGCGATCAGATACCGCCCTAGTTCTAACCATAAACGATGCCAGCCAGCGATCCGCCGCAGTTCCTCCGATGACTCGGCGGGCAGCCTCCGGGAAACCAAAGCTTTTGGGTTCCGGGGGAAGTATGGTTGCAAAGCTGAAACTTAAAGGAATTGACGGAAGGGCACCACCAGGAGTGGAGCCTGCGGCTTAATTTGACTCAACACGGGAAACCTCACCAGGCCCGGACACCGGAAGGATTGACAGATTGATAGCTCTTTCTTGATTCGGTGGGTGGTGGTGCATGGCCGTTCTTAGTTGGTGGAGCGATTTGTCTGGTTAATTCCGATAACGAACGAGACTCTAGCCTGCTAACTAGTCGCGTGACATCCTTCGTGCTGTCAGCGATTACTTTTCTTCTTAGAGGGACAGGCGGCTTCTAGCCGCACGAGATTGAGCAATAACAGGTCTGTGATGCCCTTAGATGTTCTGGGCCGCACGCGCGCTACACTGAAGGAATCAGCGTGTCTTCCTAGGCCGAAAGGTCGGGGTAACCCGCTGAACCTCCTTCGTGCTAGGGATTGGGGCTTGCAATTGTTCCCCATGAACGAGGAATTCCCAGTAAGCGCGAGTCATAAGCTCGCGTTGATTACGTCCCTGCCCTTTGTACACACCGCCCGTCGCTACTACCGATTGAATGATTTAGTGAGGTCTGCGGACTGGTACGCGGCATTGACTCTGTCGTTGCCGATGCTACCGGAAAGATGACCAAACTTGATCATTTAGAGGAAGTAAAAGTCGTAACAAGGTTTCCGTAGGTGAACCTGCGGAAGGATCATTACCGACTAGACTGCATGTCTTTCGATGTGCGTGTCGTGTCGCGCAACACGCTACCTGTACGGCTCGCAGTAGCCGTGCGCCGCGTGCGGAACCACGCGTGCCTCTCAGAACTAGCGGCAATGTTGTGTGGTACGAGCGCTGAAGCGCTGGAGCGGCTGGCGTGCGGCACCTGGCGCCTGGCGCCGGTTTTGAATGACTTTCGCCCGAGTGCCTGTCCGCTCCGGTGTGGAGCCGTACGACGCCCGTCGGCCGTGAGGCCGTTGGACACAGAACGCTGGAACAGGGGCCGCCACACGCCTCACTCCCGCCTATGCGACCGTCTCGAAAGAGGCGGCGGAAACTGAGAAAAGATCACCCAGGACGGTGGATCACTCGGCTCGTGGGTCGATGAAGAACGCAGCAAATTGCGCGTCGACATGTGAACTGCAGGACACATGAACATCGACGTTTCGAACGCACATTGCGGTCCATGGATTCCGTTCCCGGGCCACGTCTGGCTGAGGGTCGGCTACGTATACTGAAGCGCGCGGCGTTTGCCCCGCTTCGCAGACCTGGGAGTGTCGCGGCCGCCTGTGGGGCCGGCCGCGTCTACTCAAACGTGCGATGCGCGCCCGTCGCCTGGCGGTTCGCATACCGGTACTTTCTCGGTAGCGTGCACAGCCGGCTGGCGGTGTGGCGTGCGACACCTCGTACAACGACCTCAGAGCAGGCGAGACTACCCGCTGAATTTAAGCATATTACTAAGCGGAGGAAAAGAAACTAACAAGGATTCCCCCAGTAGCGGCGAGCGAACAGGGAAGAGTCCAGCACCGAACCCCGCAGGCTGCCGCCTGTCGTGGCATGTGGTGTTTGGGAGGGTCCACTACCCCGACGCCTCGCGCCGAGCCCAAGTCCAACTTGAATGAGGCCACGGCCCGTAGAGGGTGCCAGGCCCGTAGCGGCCGGTGCGAGCGTCGGCGGGACCTCTCCTTCGAGTCGGGTTGCTTGAGAGTGCAGCTCCAAGTGGGTGGTAAACTCCATCTGAGACTAAATATGACCACGAGACCGATAGCGAACAAGTACCGTGAGGGAAAGTTGAAAAGAACTTTGAAGAGAGAGTTCAAAAGTACGTGAAACCGTTCTGGGGTAAGCGTGAGAAGTCCGAAAGGTCGAACGGGTGAGATTCACGCCCATCCGGCCACTGGCCTCCGCCCTCGGCAGATGGGGCCGGCCGCCCGCGCGGAGCAATCCGCGGCGGGGTCGTGTCCGGTTGCCTTTCCACTCGCCGCGGGGTGGGGCCGTTCCGGTGTGCGGTGGGCCGCACTTCTCCCCTAGTAGGACGTCGCGACCCGCTGGGTGCCGGCCTACGGCCCGGGTGCGCAGCCTGTCCTTCCGCGGGCCTCGGTTCGCGTCTGTTGGGCAGAGCCCCGGTGTCCTGGCTGGCTGCCCGGCGGTATATCTGGAGGAGTCGATTCGCCCCTTTGGGCGCTCGGGCTCCCGGCAAGCGCGCGCGGTTCTTCCCGGATGACGGACCTACCTGGCCCGGCCCCGGACCCGCGCCGCTGTTGGCTCGGGATGCTCTCGGGCGGAATAATCGCTCCCGTCAGCGGCGCTTCAGCTTTGGACAATTTCACGACCCGTCTTGAAACACGGACCAAGGAGTCTAACATGTGCGCGAGTCATTGGGCTGTACGAAACCTAAAGGCGTAATGAAAGTGAAGGTCTCGCCTTGCGCGGGCCGAGGGAGGATGGGGCTTCCCCGCCCTTCACGGGGCGGCGGCCTCCGCACTCCTGGGGCGTCTCGTCCTCATTGCGAGGTGAGGCGCACCTAGAGCGTACACGTTGGGACGCGAAAGATGGTGAACTATGCCTGGCCAGGACGAAGTCAGGGGAAACCCTGATGGAGGTCCGTAGCGATTCTGACGTGCAAATCGATCGTCGGAGCTGGGTATAGGGGCGAAAGACTAATCGAACCATCTAGTAGCTGGTTCCCTCCGAAGTTTCCCTCAGGATAGCTGGTGCTCGTACGAGTCTCATCCGGTAAAGCGAATGATTAGAGGCCTTGGGGCCGAAACGACCTCAACCTATTCTCAAACTTTAAATGGGTGAGATCTCCGGCTTGCTTGATATGCTGAAGCCGCGAGCAAACGACTCGGATCGGAGTGCCAAGTGGGCCACTTTTGGTAAGCAGAACTGGCGCTGTGGGATGAACCAAACGCCGAGTTAAGGCGCCCGAATCGACGCTCATGGGAAACCATGAAAGGCGTTGGTTGCTTAAGACAGCAGGACGGTGGCCATGGAAGTCGGAATCCGCTAAGGAGTGTGTAACAACTCACCTGCCGAAGCAACTAGCCCTGAAAATGGATGGCGCTGAAGCGTCGTGCCTATACTCGGCCGTCAGTCTGGCAGTCATGGCCGGTCCTTGCAGCCGGCCGCGAAGCCCTGACGAGTAGGAGGGTCGCGGCGGTGGGCGCAGAAGGGTCTGGGCGTGAGCCTGCCTGGAGCCGCCGTCGGTGCAGATCTTGGTGGTAGTAGCAAATACTCCAGCGAGGCCCTGGAGGGCTGACGCGGAGAAGGGTTTCGTGTGAACAGCCGTTGCACACGAGTCAGTCGATCCTAAGCCCTAGGAGAAATCCGATGTTGATGGGGGCTGTCATAGCATGATGCGCTTTGTGCTGGCCCCCGTTGGGCGAAAGGGAATCCGGTTCCTATTCCGGAACCCGGCAGCGGAACCGATACAAGTCGGGCCCCTCTTTTAGAGATGCTCGTCGGGGTAACCCAAAAGG
>NW_025729216.1:1187500-1190000 GCF_021461385.2 Schistocerca piceifrons
TCCTGCTGTACACTGTAATGTGGATGGCAGCAGGACGTACATGCCGCCCCCCCCCCACCCCTCCCCACGTCCCCACGTCCCCACCTTGCCCCCTGCCTTCGCAAGCTGGTTGGTGACAAGTTTGCATGTTCAATGCCCTTCGCATGCGACGTACGCAGGCTACGTTGTGGTGCGGCCTGTGTCAACTGTCCGCTGATGTCGTACGCGTGAACCACAATCTGTACTGCACATTCGTCCTTATGTACTGAATGATACATCGTGGCACATGTGTGACCGTACAACGACTGCGCCCAAAAACGGCGGACCATACAGTGCAAATATTGTGCACGCAGCTACGTGTCGTCTCCCTATGAGAGCTGGATTGCAGTGTGGTACGCCATAGAGACGTGTGGGAGGAACGGACGCCGTGGATGGCGATCAGCATGAGCTGTCTGTTGATGTATTCGGACCTAGTCGTCTCTCCTCACACACCGTGATGGCATGGTGCACCGCGTTCCATATCTGCGACATGCTACAGAGGCCGGTTGACAGTCGTTCGAGCAATGGACATCGCATACGTACGGGGGCCACCTTCCACGTATTGTCTAGGCGTGCACATTTTGTTGCGTGTATGTGGGCAGACGTAGTGTGGCGTGACACCTGACACAGGCATGCAATAATCGTTGAAGTTGCAAATGGCGATGGACGCCTGCGTTTTCTGGTGAAGTTACGCAAATGAAGAAATGGTAACCTGTTGTGGTGCGGTTGTTCTCGCTAGGGGTGAATCGGTGATGGCGACGATAGGTTGAGGTACTAACCGGTTGTTCCAGCGATACCCACCATGCCGACGAAACTGAACGGCATCTGGGTGTGAAGCGATACGCGGCGGTGGCTGGGTGGGACCGTCCCCGGCCGGTGAGGGGGCGCCTCCCGGCGTGCTGGCCGCGCGGTGCGTGGGCGCACGCGCTACAGCCGGCTGGTGGGGGCGGCCAGTGGCAGGCGCGCCGGCCGACGGACGCGGCAGGCGTCGCAGCTGCGCGCCGGCGCACCCTGCGCGCGGCGCCGTGCGGCCAAAGTAGGTCCTCGCGGGCCCGGTGCGAAGCGCGGTGGACATCTTCAGTGTGCTGGTCCGATTGAGGACTGTGTGCGTTGAGGATGCGCCGCCGCCCGGCGCTCGGCGCCGCGACGCCGTCTGCTGCTCGGTCGCCCCAGCGGTTCTCGCTGGTGGTTTGTATCGCAGCTGTGCGGATGTGTTGGCGCGTGCGCTGTGCTGGGAGAGTTCGCTTCGGCACCCAAGTGGGGCTTTTGTCCTTCTGTGGCGCTGGCGTTGGAGCTGCCGGTCACCGTAGGTGGCGCGTGTTGTCTCCCGCCGGCAATGCCACGACAGCACGCTCCCGGGCCTCTGTCGGCAGCGGCAAGCTCAGTTGGGAGCACGGGTGGTCGCACCGAAAGCGTCTACTCGCCTAACTCCGGGCGATTGCGCCTCTCTCGAACCCGACCAAGTACTTGGGACGGCGCTGCGCGCCGCCGGGACCTGAGAGGGTTTCGAGGTGTATTGTGCAGGGGAGCTCAGCCTCCTCCTGTTTGCAGAATGATTGAGCGGACGCTTGCGTGTTCGCGCGGGCCCCCGGGACACACTCCCGGGCGGCCGGCTGCTCAGCTCTAGTTGACGCAGCTCCATGGTTGATCCTGCCAGTAGTCATATGCTTGTCTCAAAGATTAAGCCATGCATGTCTCAGTACAAGCCGCATTAAGGTGAAACCGCGAATGGCTCATTAAATCAGTTATGGTTCCTTAGATCGTACCCACGTTACTTGGATAACTGTGGTAATTCTAGAGCTAATACATGCAAACAGAGTCCCGACCAGAGATGGAAGGGACGCTTTTATTAGATCAAAACCAATCGGTCGGCTCGTCCGGTCCGTTTGCCTTGGTGACTCTGAATAACTTTGGGCTGATCGCACGGTCCTCGTACCGGCGACGCATCTTTCAAATGTCTGCCTTATCAACTGTCGATGGTAGGTTCTGCGCCTACCATGGTTGTAACGGGTAACGGGGAATCAGGGTTCGATTCCGGAGAGGGAGCCTGAGAAACGGCTACCACATCCAAGGAAGGCAGCAGGCGCGCAAATTACCCACTCCCGGCACGGGGAGGTAGTGACGAAAAATAACGATACGGGACTCATCCGAGGCCCCGTAATCGGAATGAGTACACTTTAAATCCTTTAACGAGTATCTATTGGAGGGCAAGTCTGGTGCCAGCAGCCGCGGTAATTCCAGCTCCAATAGCGTATATTAAAGTTGTTGCGGTTAAAAAGCTCGTAGTTGGATTTGTGTCCCACGCTGTTGGTTCACCGCCCGTCGGTGTTTAACTGGCATGTATCGTGGGACGTCCTGCCGGTGGGGCGAGCTGAAGGCGTGCGACCGCCCCGTGCGTGCTCGTGCGTCCAGAGGCGGACCCCGTTGAAATCCTACCAGGGTGCTCTTTATTGAGTGTCTCGGTGGGCCGGCACGTTTACTT
>NW_025729216.1:1197500-1202500 GCF_021461385.2 Schistocerca piceifrons
GAAGAGTTATTTCCAATATGCGACATTCCCGCTGTCCCTATACATGAGCCGCGACCTGTACCACTTACGAGCGAGAGACGCGATCGCGTTGCTCACTGTACGGCGTCCGATACCGAGCCATCAGCATGTCGGTCCCCATTCGCGTTGCACTCGCACTCGCACTCGCACTCGCAGTCGCAAAAACGTGGGGCAAATATATTACGCGGAAGAGTTATAACAGACCGAGCCCCACTGCATGGGGGGAGTCTTTGTCACTAATGTACACAGATGGAACATTTTGGACTGGAACCAGATTACCCGTACACACGGCGCTGATTAGTAATCAATGCAGAGCCATCAAATTACAGAATATATATACAACTGTCCGTATACATGCTGAAAGAGTGTGCCCACAATGGGAACCACACGTCAGCCAGACACTCTCATCACGCACCACTCTCTGCTTCTAACGGGCGCACATACAATATGTAAGCACCAGCATGGAACAACATCCAGTGCATCCTCTCCGCCACATTACACAATCCACACTATCACAACCAGACCAGGAGGTCCATGCGGAAAATAGAATATCCCCCCCTTTCGACATCCACCATTGCGCAGATAAGGCACCAATACCCACACATGTCCTATACAACGGTGCACCCAACATCACAATAGTACCTCCTGTCACAGCCCACAAACAATGACCTGAGTCAAAGACACAGGTCTGACACAAGCATAGAATTGGAGCGCCGCCTCTAATAAGCCAAAGGTGCATCCTGACGTGACAAATCTCATCATGTCACAAGCATTCACTTACTATAATCACTATCAACGAACGTGCCGCCCCCGCCCCCCCCCCCCCTACACCTTTCCTTACAACAACGTGTAACCTAACCTAACCTATGTTGTACCTTAACCTAACCTATGTTGTGCCTTAACCTAACCCATGTTGTGCCTTAACCTAACCCATGTTGTGCCTTAACATAACCCATGTTGTGCCTTAACCTAACCCATGTTGTGCCTTAACCTAACCCATGTTGTGCCTTAACCTAACCCATGTTGTGCCTTAACCTAACCCATGTTGTGCCTTAACCTAACCCATGTTGTGCCTTAACCTAACCCATGTTGTGCCTTAACCTAACCCATGTTGTGCCTTAACCTAACCCATGTTGTGCCTTAACCTAACCCATGTTGTGCCTTAACCTAACCCATGTTGTGCCTTAACCTAACCCATGTTGTGCCTTAACCTAACCCATGTTGTACCTTAACCTAACCCATGTTGTACCTTAACCTAACCCATGTTGTACCTTAACCTAACCCATGTTGTACCTTAACCTAACCCATGTTGTACCTTAACCTAACCCATGTTGTCCCCTAACCTAACCCATGTTGTCCCCTAACCTAACCCATGTTGTCCCCTAACCTAACCCATGTTGTCCCCTAACCTAACCCATGTTGTCCCCTAACCTAACCCATGTTGTCCCCTAACCTAACCCATGTTGTCCCCTAACCTAACCCATGTTGTCCCCTAACCTAACCCATGTTGTGCCTTAACCTAACCCATGTTGTGCCTTAACCTAACCCATGTTGTCCCCTAACCTAACCCATGTTGTCCCCTAACCTAACCCATGTTGTCCCCTAACCTAACCCACGTTGTCCGCTAACGTAACCCACGTTGTCGCCTAAACCTGCTCTGTAATTGTTATACGACTCGTTCAATTAGTGTAGTGTTGCCCACCCGCAACCCTCGCAATATAGTTCGCTACTCGCACTGCCCGCTCCCCTGTGTATCGCTTTATGTTAAACACCTTGCAAGTCTTGCTGACTTTCCACATGCTCCTGCTGTACACTGTAATGTGGATGGCAGCAGGACGTACATGCCGCCCCCCCCCCACCCCTCCCCACGTCCCCACGTCCCCACCTTGCCCCCTGCCTTCGCAAGCTGGTTGGTGACAAGTTTGCATGTTCAATGCCCTTCGCATGCGACGTACGCAGGCTACGTTGTGGTGCGGCCTGTGTCAACTGTCCGCTGATGTCGTACGCGTGAACCACAATCTGTACTGCACATTCGTCCTTATGTACTGAATGATACATCGTGGCACATGTGTGACCGTACAACGACTGCGCCCAAAAACGGCGGACCATACAGTGCAAATATTGTGCACGCAGCTACGTGTCGTCTCCCTATGAGAGCTGGATTGCAGTGTGGTACGCCATAGAGACGTGTGGGAGGAACGGACGCCGTGGATGGCGATCAGCATGAGCTGTCTGTTGATGTATTCGGACCTAGTCGTCTCTCCTCACACACCGTGATGGCATGGTGCACCGCGTTCCATATCTGCGACATGCTACAGAGGCCGGTTGACAGTCGTTCGAGCAATGGACATCGCATACGTACGGGGGCCACCTTCCACGTATTGTCTAGGCGTGCACATTTTGTTGCGTGTATGTGGGCAGACGTAGTGTGGCGTGACACCTGACACAGGCATGCAATAATCGTTGAAGTTGCAAATGGCGATGGACGCCTGCGTTTTCTGGTGAAGTTACGCAAATGAAGAAATGGTAACCTGTTGTGGTGCGGTTGTTCTCGCTAGGGGTGAATCGGTGATGGCGACGATAGGTTGAGGTACTAACCGGTTGTTCCAGCGATACCCACCATGCCGACGAAACTGAACGGCATCTGGGTGTGAAGCGATACGCGGCGGTGGCTGGGTGGGACCGTCCCCGGCCGGTGAGGGGGCGCCTCCCGGCGTGCTGGCCGCGCGGTGCGTGGGCGCACGCGCTACAGCCGGCTGGTGGGGGCGGCCAGTGGCAGGCGCGCCGGCCGACGGACGCGGCAGGCGTCGCAGCTGCGCGCCGGCGCACCCTGCGCGCGGCGCCGTGCGGCCAAAGTAGGTCCTCGCGGGCCCGGTGCGAAGCGCGGTGGACATCTTCAGTGTGCTGGTCCGATTGAGGACTGTGTGCGTTGAGGATGCGCCGCCGCCCGGCGCTCGGCGCCGCGACGCCGTCTGCTGCTCGGTCGCCCCAGCGGTTCTCGCTGGTGGTTTGTATCGCAGCTGTGCGGATGTGTTGGCGCGTGCGCTGTGCTGGGAGAGTTCGCTTCGGCACCCAAGTGGGGCTTTTGTCCTTCTGTGGCGCTGGCGTTGGAGCTGCCGGTCACCGTAGGTGGCGCGTGTTGTCTCCCGCCGGCAATGCCACGACAGCACGCTCCCGGGCCTCTGTCGGCAGCGGCAAGCTCAGTTGGGAGCACGGGTGGTCGCACCGAAAGCGTCTACTCGCCTAACTCCGGGCGATTGCGCCTCTCTCGAACCCGACCAAGTACTTGGGACGGCGCTGCGCGCCGCCGGGACCTGAGAGGGTTTCGAGGTGTATTGTGCAGGGGAGCTCAGCCTCCTCCTGTTTGCAGAATGATTGAGCGGACGCTTGCGTGTTCGCGCGGGCCCCCGGGACACACTCCCGGGCGGCCGGCTGCTCAGCTCTAGTTGACGCAGCTCCCTGGTTGATCCTGCCAGTAGTCATATGCTTGTCTCAAAGATTAAGCCATGCATGTCTCAGTACAAGCCGCATTAAGGTGAAACCGCGAATGGCTCATTAAATCAGTTATGGTTCCTTAGATCGTACCCACGTTACTTGGATAACTGTGGTAATTCTAGAGCTAATACATGCAAACAGAGTCCCGACCAGAGATGGAAGGGACGCTTTTATTAGATCAAAACCAATCGGTCGGCTCGTCCGGTCCGTTTGCCTTGGTGACTCTGAATAACTTTGGGCTGATCGCACGGTCCTCGTACCGGCGACGCATCTTTCAAATGTCTGCCTTATCAACTGTCGATGGTAGGTTCTGCGCCTACCATGGTTGTAACGGGTAACGGGGAATCAGGGTTCGATTCCGGAGAGGGAGCCTGAGAAACGGCTACCACATCCAAGGAAGGCAGCAGGCGCGCAAATTACCCACTCCCGGCACGGGGAGGTAGTGACGAAAAATAACGATACGGGACTCATCCGAGGCCCCGTAATCGGAATGAGTACACTTTAAATCCTTTAACGAGTATCTATTGGAGGGCAAGTCTGGTGCCAGCAGCCGCGGTAATTCCAGCTCCAATAGCGTATATTAAAGTTGTTGCGGTTAAAAAGCTCGTAGTTGGATTTGTGTCCCACGCTGTTGGTTCACCGCCCGTCGGTGTTTAACTGGCATGTATCGTGGGACGTCCTGCCGGTGGGGCGAGCTGAAGGCGTGCGACCGCCCCGTGCGTGCTCGTGCGTCCCGAGGCGGACCCCGTTGAAATCCTACCAGGGTGCTCTTTATTGAGTGTCTCGGTGGGCCGGCACGTTTACTTTGAACAAATTAGAGTGCTTAAAGCAGGCAAGCCCGCCTGAATACTGTGTGCATGGAATAATGGAATAGGACCTCGGTTCTATTTTGTTGGTTTTCGGAACCCGAGGTAATGATTAATAGGGACAGGCGGGGGCATTCGTATTGCGACGTTAGAGGTGAAATTCTTGGATCGTCGCAAGACGAACAGAAGCGAAAGCATTTGCCAAGTATGTTTTCATTAATCAAGAACGAAAGTTAGAGGTTCGAAGGCGATCAGATACCGCCCTAGTTCTAACCATAAACGATGCCAGCCAGCGATCCGCCGCAGTTCCTCCGATGACTCGGCGGGCAGCCTCCGGGAAACCAAAGCTTTTGGGTTCCGGGGGAAGTATGGTTGCAAAGCTGAAACTTAAAGGAATTGACGGAAGGGCACCACCAGGAGTGGAGCCTGCGGCTTAATTTGACTCAACACGGGAAACCTCACCAGGCCCGGACACCGGAAGGATTGACAGATTGATAGCTCTTTCTTGATTCGGTGGGTGGTGGTGCATGGCCGTTCTTAGTTGGTGGAGCGATTTGTCTGGTTAATTCCGATAACGAACGAGACTCTAGCCTGCTAACTAGTCGCGTGACATCCTTCGTGCTGTCAGCGATTACTTTTCTTCTTAGAGGGACAGGCGGCTTCTAGCCGCACGAGATTGAG
>NW_025729216.1:1212500-1222500 GCF_021461385.2 Schistocerca piceifrons
CGACCATAGCACCCATTCTCCAGTGGCTCTGCCGCACGAAGCCGTGGACCGGCAATGACTCCACCCGCACCCGTTCGTGGACCACCCCAACCGCCAAACGCGCACCTCCAGCGGATGAACGGCGGACGTTTCCCGCACTCGTAAAGTGCAATCCACCCCTATAACTTGCGTTTCATGAAGAGTTATTTCCAATATGCGACATTCCCGCTGTCCCTATACATGAGCCGCGACCTGTACCACTTACGAGCGAGAGACGCGATCGCGTTGCTCACTGTACGGCGTCCGATACCGAGCCATCAGCATGTCGGTCCCCATTCGCGTTGCACTCGCACTCGCACTCGCACTCGCAGTCGCAAAAACGTGGGGCAAATATATTACGCGGAAGAGTTATAACAGACCGAGCCCCACTGCATGGGGGGAGTCTTTGTCACTAATGTACACAGATGGAACATTTTGGACTGGAACCAGATTACCCGTACACACGGCGCTGATTAGTAATCAATGCAGAGCCATCAAATTACAGAATATATATACAACTGTCCGTATACATGCTGAAAGAGTGTGCCCACAATGGGAACCACACGTCAGCCAGACACTCTCATCACGCACCACTCTCTGCTTCTAACGGGCGCACATACAATATGTAAGCACCAGCATGGAACAACATCCAGTGCATCCTCTCCGCCACATTACACAATCCACACTATCACAACCAGACCAGGAGGTCCATGCGGAAAATAGAATATCCCCCCCTTTCGACATCCACCATTGCGCAGATAAGGCACCAATACCCACACATGTCCTATACAACGGTGCACCCAACATCACAATAGTACCTCCTGTCACAGCCCACAAACAATGACCTGAGTCAAAGACACAGGTCTGACACAAGCATAGAATTGGAGCGCCGCCTCTAATAAGCCAAAGGTGCATCCTGACGTGACAAATCTCATCATGTCACAAGCATTCACTTACTATAATCACTATCAACGAACGTGCCGCCCCCGCCCCCCCCCCTACACCTTTCCTTACAACAACGTGTAACCTAACCTAACCTATGTTGTGCCTTAACCTAACCCATGTTGTGCCTTAACCTAACCCATGTTGTGCCTTAACCTAACCCATGTTGTGCCTTAACCTAACCCATGTTGTGCCTTAACCTAACCCATGTTGTGCCTTAACCTAACCCATGTTGTGCCTTAACCTAACCCATGTTGTGCCTTAACCTAACCCATGTTGTGCCTTAACCTAACCCATGTTGTGCCTTAACCTAACCCATGTTGTGCCTTAACCTAACCCATGTTGTGCCTTAACCTAACCCATGTTGTACCTTAACCTAACCCATGTTGTACCTTAACCTAACCCATGTTGTACCTTAACCTAACCCATGTTGTACCCTAACCTAACCCATGTTGTCCCCTAACCTAACCCATGTTGTCCCCTAACCTAACCCATGTTGTCCCCTAACCTAACCCATGTTGTCCCCTAACCTAACCCATGTTGTCCCCTAACCTAACCCATGTTGTCCCCTAACCTAACCCATGTTGTCCCCTAACCTAACCCATGTTGTCCCCTAACCTAACCCATGTTGTGCCTTAACCTAACCCATGTTGTGCCTTAACCTAACCCATGTTGTCCCCTAACCTAACCCATGTTGTCCCCTAACCTAACCCATGTTGTCCCCTAACCTAACCCACGTTGTCCGCTAACGTAACCCACGTTGTCGCCTAAACCTGCTCTGTAATTGTTATACGACTCGTTCAATTAGTGTAGTGTTGCCCACCCGCAACCCTCGCAATATAGTTCGCTACTCGCACTGCCCGCTCCCCTGTGTATCGCTTCATGTTAAACACCTTGCAAGTCTTGCTGACTTTCCACATGCTCCTGCTGTACACTGTAATGTGGATGGCAGCAGGACGTACATGCCGCCCCCCCCCACCCCTCCCCACGTCCCCACGTCCCCACCTTGCCCCCTGCCTTCGCAAGCTGGTTGGTGACAAGTTTGCATGTTCAATGCCCTTCGCATGCGACGTACGCAGGCTACGTTGTGGTGCGGCCTGTGTCAACTGTCCGCTGATGTCGTACGCGTGAACCACAATCTGTACTGCACATTCGTCCTTATGTACTGAATGATACATCGTGGCACATGTGTGACCGTACAACGACTGCGCCCAAAAACGGCGGACCATACAGTGCAAATATTGTGCACGCAGCTACGTGTCGTCTCCCTATGAGAGCTGGATTGCAGTGTGGTACGCCATAGAGACGTGTGGGAGGAACGGACGCCGTGGATGGCGATCAGCATGAGCTGTCTGTTGATGTATTCGGACCTAGTCGTCTCTCCTCACACACCGTGATGGCATGGTGCACCGCGTTCCATATCTGCGACATGCTACAGAGGCCGGTTGACAGTCGTTCGAGCAATGGACATCGCATACGTACGGGGGCCACCTTCCACGTATTGTCTAGGCGTGCACATTTTGTTGCGTGTATGTGGGCAGACGTAGTGTGGCGTGACACCTGACACAGGCATGCAATAATCGTTGAAGTTGCAAATGGCGATGGACGCCTGCGTTTTCTGGTGAAGTTACGCAAATGAAGAAATGGTAACCTGTTGTGGTGCGGTTGTTCTCGCTAGGGGTGAATCGGTGATGGCGACGATAGGTTGAGGTACTAACCGGTTGTTCCAGCGATACCCACCATGCCGACGAAACTGAACGGCATCTGGGTGTGAAGCGATACGCGGCGGTGGCTGGGTGGGACCGTCCCCGGCCGGTGAGGGGGCGCCTCCCGGCGTGCTGGCCGCGCGGTGCGTGGGCGCACGCGCTACAGCCGGCTGGTGGGGGCGGCCAGTGGCAGGCGCGCCGGCCGACGGACGCGGCAGGCGTCGCAGCTGCGCGCCGGCGCACCCTGCGCGCGGCGCCGTGCGGCCAAAGTAGGTCCTCGCGGGCCCGGTGCGAAGCGCGGTGGACATCTTCAGTGTGCTGGTCCGATTGAGGACTGTGTGCGTTGAGGATGCGCCGCCGCCCGGCGCTCGGCGCCGCGACGCCGTCTGCTGCTCGGTCGCCCCAGCGGTTCTCGCTGGTGGTTTGTATCGCAGCTGTGCGGATGTGTTGGCGCGTGCGCTGTGCTGGGAGAGTTCGCTTCGGCACCCAAGTGGGGCTTTTGTCCTTCTGTGGCGCTGGCGTTGGAGCTGCCGGTCACCGTAGGTGGCGCGTGTTGTCTCCCGCCGGCAATGCCACGACAGCACGCTCCCGGGCCTCTGTCGGCAGCGGCAAGCTCAGTTGGGAGCACGGGTGGTCGCACCGAAAGCGTCTACTCGCCTAACTCCGGGCGATTGCGCCTCTCTCGAACCCGACCAAGTACTTGGGACGGCGCTGCGCGCCGCCGGGACCTGAGAGGGTTTCGAGGTGTATTGTGCAGGGGAGCTCAGCCTCCTCCTGTTTGCAGAATGATTGAGCGGACGCTTGCGTGTTCGCGCGGGCCCCCGGGACACACTCCCGGGCGGCCGGCTGCTCAGCTCTATTTGACGCAGCTCCCTGGTTGATCCTGCCAGTAGTCATATGCTTGTCTCAAAGATTAAGCCATGCATGTCTCAGTACAAGCCGCATTAAGGTGAAACCGCGAATGGCTCATTAAATCAGTTATGGTTCCTTAGATCGTACCCACGTTACTTGGATAACTGTGGTAATTCTAGAGCTAATACATGCAAACAGAGTCCCGACCAGAGATGGAAGGGACGCTTTTATTAGATCAAAACCAATCGGTCGGCTCGTCCGGTCCGTTTGCCTTGGTGACTCTGAATAACTTTGGGCTGATCGCACGGTCCTCGTACCGGCGACGCATCTTTCAAATGTCTGCCTTATCAACTGTCGATGGTAGGTTCTGCGCCTACCATGGTTGTAACGGGTAACGGGGAATCAGGGTTCGATTCCGGAGAGGGAGCCTGAGAAACGGCTACCACATCCAAGGAAGGCAGCAGGCGCGCAAATTACCCACTCCCGGCACGGGGAGGTAGTGACGAAAAATAACGATACGGGACTCATCCGAGGCCCCGTAATCGGAATGAGTACACTTTAAATCCTTTAACGAGTATCTATTGGAGGGCAAGTCTGGTGCCAGCAGCCGCGGTAATTCCAGCTCCAATAGCGTATATTAAAGTTGTTGCGGTTAAAAAGCTCGTAGTTGGATTTGTGTCCCACGCTGTTGGTTCACCGCCCGTCGGTGTTTAACTGGCATGTATCGTGGGACGTCCTGCCGGTGGGGCGAGCTGAAGGCGTGCGACCGCCCCGTGCGTGCTCGTGCGTCCCGAGGCGGACCCCGTTGAAATCCTACCAGGGTGCTCTTTATTGAGTGTCTCGGTGGGCCGGCACGTTTACTTTGAACAAATTAGAGTGCTTAAAGCAGGCAAGCCCGCCTGAATACTGTGTGCATGGAATAATGGAATAGGACCTCGGTTCTATTTTGTTGGTTTTCGGAACCCGAGGTAATGATTAATAGGGACAGGCGGGGGCATTCGTATTGCGACGTTAGAGGTGAAATTCTTGGATCGTCGCAAGACGAACAGAAGCGAAAGCATTTGCCAAGTATGTTTTCATTAATCAAGAACGAAAGTTAGAGGTTCGAAGGCGATCAGATACCGCCCTAGTTCTAACCATAAACGATGCCAGCCAGCGATCCGCCGCAGTTCCTCCGATGACTCGGCGGGCAGCCTCCGGGAAACCAAAGCTTTTGGGTTCCGGGGGAAGTATGGTTGCAAAGCTGAAACTTAAAGGAATTGACGGAAGGGCACCACCAGGAGTGGAGCCTGCGGCTTAATTTGACTCAACACGGGAAACCTCACCAGGCCCGGACACCGGAAGGATTGACAGATTGATAGCTCTTTCTTGATTCGGTGGGTGGTGGTGCATGGCCGTTCTTAGTTGGTGGAGCGATTTGTCTGGTTAATTCCGATAACGAACGAGACTCTAGCCTGCTAACTAGTCGCGTGACATCCTTCGTGCTGTCAGCGATTACTTTTCTTCTTAGAGGGACAGGCGGCTTCTAGCCGCACGAGATTGAGCAATAACAGGTCTGTGATGCCCTTAGATGTTCTGGGCCGCACGCGCGCTACACTGAAGGAATCAGCGTGTCTTCCTAGGCCGAAACGTCGGGGTAACCCGCTGAACCTCCTTCGTGCTAGGGATTGGGGCTTGCAATTGTTCCCCATGAACGAGGAATTCCCAGTAAGCGCGAGTCATAAGCTCGCGTTGATTACGTCCCTGCCCTTTGTACACACCGCCCGTCGCTACTACCGATTGAATGATTTAGTGAGGTCTTCGGACTGGTACGCGGCATTGACTCTGTCGTTGCCGATGCTACCGGAAAGATGACCAAACTTGATCATTTAGAGGAAGTAAAAGTCGTAACAAGGTTTCCGTAGGTGAACCTGCGGAAGGATCATTACCGACTAGACTGCATGTCTTTCGATGTGCGTGTCGTGTCGCGCAACACGCTACCTGTACGGCTCGCAGTAGCCGTGCGCCGCGTGCGGAACCACGCGTGCCTCTCAAAACTAGCGGCAATGTTGTGTGGTACGAGCGCTGAAGCGCTGGAGCGGCTGGCGTGCGGCACCTGGCGCCTGGCGCCGGTTTTGAATGACTTTCGCCCGAGTGCCTGTCCGCTTCGGTGTGGAGCCGTACGACGCCCGTCGGCCGTGAGGCCGTTGGACACAGAACGCTGGAACAGGGGCCGCCACACGCCTCACTCCCGCCTATGCGACCGTCTCGAAAGAGGCGGCGGAAACTGAGAAAAGATCACCCAGGACGGTGGATCACTCGGCTCGTGGGTCGATGAAGAACGCAGCAAATTGCGCGTCGACATGTGAACTGCAGGACACATGAACATCGACGTTTCGAACGCACATTGCGGTCCATGGATTCCGTTCCCGGGCCACGTCTGGCTGAGGGTCGGCTACGTATACTGAAGCGCGCGGCGTTTGCCCCGCTTCGCAGACCTGGGAGTGTCGCGGCCGCCTGTGGGGCCGGCCGCGTCTCCTCAAACGTGCGATGCGCGCCCGTCGCCTGGCGGTTCGCATACCGGTACTTTCTCGGTAGCGTGCACAGCCGGCTGGCGGTGTGGCGTGCGACACCTCGTACAACGACCTCAGAGCAGGCGAGACTACCCGCTGAATTTAAGCATATTACTAAGCGGAGGAAAAGAAACTAACAAGGATTCCCCCAGTAGCGGCGAGCGAACAGGGAAGAGTCCAGCACCGAACCCCGCAGGCTGCCGCCTGTCGTGGCATGTGGTGTTTGGGAGGGTCCACTACCCCGACGCCTCGCGCCGAGCCCAAGTCCAACTTGAATGAGGCCACGGCCCGTAGAGGGTGCCAGGCCCGTAGCGGCCGGTGCGAGCGTCGGCGGGACCTCTCCTTCGAGTCGGGTTGCTTGAGAGTGCAGCTCCAAGTGGGTGGTAAACTCCATCTGAGACTAAATATGACCACGAGACCGATAGCGAACAAGTACCGTGAGGGAAAGTTGAAAAGAAGTTTGAAGAGAGAGTTCAAAAGTACGTGAAACCGTTCTGGGGTAAACGTGAGAAGTCCGAAAGGTCGAACGGGTGAGATTCACGCCCATCCGGCCACTGGCCTCCGCCCTCGGCAGATGGGGCCGGCCGCCCGCGCGGAGCAATCCGCGGCGGGGTCGTGTCCGGTTGCCTTTCCACTCGCCGCGGGGTGGGGCCGTTCCGGTGTGCGGTGGGCCGCACTTCTCCCCTAGTAGGACGTCGCGACCCGCTGGGTGCCGGCCTACGGCCCGGGTGCGCAGCCTGTCCTTCCGCGGGCCTCGGTTCGCGTCTGTTGGGCAGAGCCCCGGTGTCCTGGCTGGCTGCCCGGCGGTATATCTGGAGGAGTCGATTCGCCCCTTTGGGCGCTCGGGCTCCCGGCAAGCGCGCGCGGTTCTTCCCGGATGACGGACCTACCTGGCCCGGCCCCGGACCCGCGCCGCTGTTGGCTCGGGATGCTCTCGGGCGGAATAATCGCTCCCGTCAGCGGCGCTTCAGCTTTGGACAATTTCACGACCCGTCTTGAAACACGGACCAAGGAGTCTAACATGTGCGCGAGTCATTGGGCTGTACGAAACCTAAAGGCGTAATGAAAGTGAAGGTCTCGCCTTGCGCGGGCCGAGGGAGGATGGGGCTTCCCCGCCCTTCACGGGGCGGCGGCCTCCGCACTCCCGGGGCGTCTCGTCCTCATTGCGAGGTGAGGCGCACCTAGAGCGTACACGTTGGGACCCGAAAGATGGTGAACTATGCCTGGCCAGGACGAAGTCAGGGGAAACCCTGATGGAGGTCCGTAGCGATTCTGACGTGCAAATCGATCGTCGGAGCTGGGTATAGGGGCGAAAGACTAATCGAACCATCTAGTAGCTGGTTCCCTCCGAAGTTTCCCTCAGGATAGCTGGTGCTCGTACGAGTCTCATCCGGTAAAGCGAATGATTAGAGGCCTTGGGGCCGAAACGACCTCAACCTATTCTCAAACTTTAAATGGGTGAGATCTCCGGCTTGCTTGATATGCTGAAGCCGCGAGCAAACGACTCGGATCGGAGTGCCAAGTGGGCCACTTTTGGTAAGCAGAACTGGCGCTGTGGGATGAACCAAACGCCGAGTTAAGGCGCCCGAATCGACGCTCATGGGAAACCATGAAAGGCGTTGGTTGCTTAAGACAGCAGGACGGTGGCCATGGAAGTCGGAATCCGCTAAGGAGTGTGTAACAACTCACCTGCCGAAGCAACTAGCCCTGAAAATGGATGGCGCTGAAGCGTCGTGCCTATACTCGGCCGTCAGTCTGGCAGTCATGGCCGGTCCTTGCGGCCGGCCGCGAAGCCCTGACGAGTAGGAGGGTCGCGGCGGTGGGCGCAGAAGGGTCTGGGCGTGAGCCTGCCTGGAGCCGCCGTCGGTGCAGATCTTGGTGGTAGTAGCAAATACTCCAGCGAGGCCCTGGAGGGCTGACGCGGAGAAGGGTTTCGTGTGAACAGCCGTTGCACACGAGTCAGTCGATCCTAAGCCCTAGGAGAAATCCGATGTTGATGGGGGCCGTCATAGCATGATGCGCTTTGTGCTGGCCCCCGTTGGGCGAAAGGGAATCCGGTTCCTATTCCGGAACCCGGCAGCGGAACCGATACAAGTCGGGCCCCTCTTTTAGAGATGCTCGTCGGGGTAACCCAAAAGGACCCGGAGACGCCGTCGGGAGATCGGGGAAGAGTTTTCTTTTCTGCATGAGCGTTCGAGTTCCCTGGAATCCTCTAGCAGGGAGATAGGGTTTGGAACGCGAAGAGCACCGCAGTTGCGGCGGTGTCCCGATCTTCCCCTCGGACCTTGAAAATCCGGGAGAGGGCCACGTGGAGGTGTCGCGCCGGTTCGTACCCATATCCGCAGCAGGTCTCCAAGGTGAAGAGCCTCTAGTCGATAGAATAATGTAGGTAAGGGAAGTCGGCAAATTGGATCCGTAACTTCGGGATAAGGATTGGCTCTGAGGATCGGGGCGTGTCGGGCTTGGTCGGGAAGTGGGTCAGCGCTAACGTGCCGGGCCTGGGCGAGGTGAGTGCCGTAGGGGTGCCGGTAAGTGCGGGCGTTTAGCGCGGGCGTGGTCTGCTCTCGCCGTTGGTCGGCCTCGTGCTGGCCGGCGGTGCAGGATGCGCGCGCCTGCGCGGCGTTCGCGCCCCGGTGCTTCAACCTGCGTGCAGGATCCGAGCTCGGTCCCGTGCCTTGGCCTCCCACGGATCTTCCTTGCTGCGAGGCCGCGTCCGCCTTAGCGTGCTCCTCCGGGGGCGCGCGGGTGCGCGGATTCTCTTCGGCCGCCATTCAACGATCAACTCAGAACTGGCACGGACTGGGGGAATCCGACTGTCTAATTAAAACAAAGCATTGCGATGGCCCTAGCGGGTGTTGACGCAATGTGATTTCTGCCCAGTGCTCTGAATGTCAACGTGAAGAAATTCAAGCAAGCGCGGGTAAACGGCGGGAGTAACTATGACTCTCTTAAGGTGGCCAAGTGGCGGCGGTGTGGCTGCATCCGGACTTGGCTTTTCGAAGTGCGGTCTTGATGTAGTCGTGCTGCTGCTGCGAGGTGCCTTCCTTGGGTTATAGTTACAGGGAGAGTGATGCGCAATACATGGGCCTAGCCCTCTTAGCCTCTCCTCTCCTGCGGTCTTCTCCCCTTCTCGTGGGCCCGCTGATTTTCGCAGAGTGGAAGACCGCACCAGGGGCTTGGGGGGGTTACCAGCCCCCCCTCGCATTATCCCTTTATAGTTGGGGGCAGCCGACAAGAAACAAGAGATGGTGGCCCTTCCGCTGAAGGTGCCACCCCAGCTACCCCAGCACCTATCCGGCCAACCGGCCGTAACGAAAATGCGATAGTTTGTGTAGCTCCCTTTGCTTGCAGTGAGTGCCACCGCACTTTTACCACGAAGAACGGTCTCGGGGTCCATCGCCGCCGCCAACACCCTGCGGCCGCCAACGCTGAGATCGTGACGGAGAGGCATCGCGCGAGGTGGACGGAGGAAGAAGTCCTGTCGCTCGCCAAGGCAGAGGCCGAACTGTTCCTTGAGAGGGACGCCCGGTTCTTCTTTGTAAATCAAGAACTTACCAGGATGTTCCCCGACCGAACGCTTGAGGCAATCAAGTGCCGACGGCGGCAAGCTGCCCACAAGCGGCTTGTCCGCCAATTCATGGAGGCACTTGAGATCGGTCGGGGCGAAGAGCCGGCGTCCCGCCGTGGAGCAGCGAGCTCGCTGCCTGACGCGGGCGAGGCCGCTGCGCCGCCCGTCGACGCAGCCGAGGACTTCGCGGCCGACACCACCGGGCCACCGCCGGAGGGGCCGACTGACGCCGCCATCTGGGAGCATCTGGCGGGGCTGCCTGCTTCCGCCCAGCGTTTCTCTGCCCTGGATCGAGTCATTGGTCTGGGGCGGGGCACGCCGCCCGATGTCATCCTGGGCATGCTCCCGGATGCCCTTGCGTC
>NW_025729216.1:1227500-1230000 GCF_021461385.2 Schistocerca piceifrons
AATGTACACAGATGGAACATTTTGGACTGGAACCAGATTACCCGTACACACGGCGCTGATTAGTAATCAATGCAGAGCCATCAAATTACAGAATATATATACAACTGTCCGTATACATGCTGAAAGAGTGTGCCCACAATGGGAACCACACGTCAGCCAGACACTCTCATCACGCACCACTCTCTGCTTCTAACGGGCGCACATACAATATGTAAGCACCAGCATGGAACAACATCCAGTGCATCCTCTCCGCCACATTACACAATCCACACTATCACAACCAGACCAGGAGGTCCATGCGGAAAATAGAATATCCCCCCCTTTCGACATCCACCATTGCGCAGATAAGGCACCAATACCCACACATGTCCTATACAACGGTGCACCCAACATCACAATAGTACCTCCTGTCACAGCCCACAAACAATGACCTGAGTCAAAGACACAGGTCTGACACAAGCATAGAATTGGAGCGCCGCCTCTAATAAGCCAAAGGTGCATCCTGACGTGACAAATCTCATCATGTCACAAGCATTCACTTACTATAATCACTATCAACGAACGTGCCGCCCCCGCCCCCCCCCCTACACCTTTCCTTACAACAACGTGTAACCTAACCTAACCTATGTTGTACCTTAACCTAACCTATGTTGTGCCTTAACCTAACCCATGTTGTGCCTTAACCTAACCCATGTTGTGCCTTAACCTAACCCATGTTGTGCCTTAACCTAACCCATGTTGTGCCTTAACCTAACCCATGTTGTGCCTTAACCTAACCCATGTTGTGCCTTAACCTAACCCATGTTGTGCCTTAACCTAACCCATGTTGTGCCTTAACCTAACCCATGTTGTGCCTTAACCTAACCCATGTTGTGCCTTAACCTAACCCATGTTGTACCTTAACCTAACCCATGTTGTACCTTAACCTAACCCATGTTGTACCTTAACCTAACCCATGTTGTACCTTAACCTAACCCATGTTGTACCTTAACCTAACCCATGTTGTACCCTAACCTAACCCATGTTGTCCCCTAACCTAACCCATGTTGTCCCCTAACCTAACCCATGTTGTCCCCTAACCTAACCCATGTTGTCCCCTAACCTAACCCATGTTGTCCCCTAACCTAACCCATGTTGTCCCCTAACCTAACCCATGTTGTCCCCTACCTAACCCATGTTGTCCCCTAACCTAACCCATGTTGTCCCCTAACCTAACCCATGTTGTCCCCTAACCTAACCCATGTTGTGCCTTAACCTAACCCATGTTGTCCCCTAACCTAACCCATGTTGTCCCCTAACCTAACCCATGTTGTCCCCTAACCTAACCCACGTTGTCCGCTAACGTAACCCACGTTGTCGCCTAAACCTGCTCTGTAATTGTTATACGACTCGTTCAATTAGTGTAGTGTTGCCCACCCGCAACCCTCGCAATATAGTTCGCTACTCGCACTGCCCGCTCCCCTGTGTATCGCTTCATGTTAAACACCTTGCAAGTCTTGCTGACTTTCCACATGCTCCTGCTGTACACTGTAATGTGGATGGCAGCAGGACGTACATGCCGCCCCCCCCCACCCCTCCCCACGTCCCCACGTCCCCACCTTGCCCCCTGCCTTCGCAAGCTGGTTGGTGACAAGTTTGCATGTTCAATGCCCTTCGCATGCGACGTACGCAGGCTACGTTGTGGTGCGGCCTGTGTCAACTGTCCGCTGATGTCGTACGCGTGAACCACAATCTGTACTGCACATTCGTCCTTATGTACTGAATGATACATCGTGGCACATGTGTGACCGTACAACGACTGCGCCCAAAAACGGCGGACCATACAGTGCAAATATTGTGCACGCAGCTACGTGTCGTCTCCCTATGAGAGCTGGATTGCAGTGTGGTACGCCATAGAGACGTGTGGGAGGAACGGACGCCGTGGATGGCGATCAGCATGAGCTGTCTGTTGATGTATTCGAACCTAGTCGTCTCTCCTCACACACCGTGATGGCATGGTGCACCGCGTTCCATATCTGCGACATGCTACAGAGGCCGGTTGACAGTCGTTCGAGCAATGGACATCGCATACGTACGGGGGCCACCTTCCACGTATTGTCTAGGCGTGCACATTTTGTTGCGTGTATGTGGGCAGACGTAGTGTGGCGTGACACCTGACACAGGCATGCAATAATCGTTGAAGTTGCAAATGGCGATGGACGCCTGCGTTTTCTGGTGAAGTTACGCAAATGAAGAAATGGTAACCTGTTGTGGTGCGGTTGTTCTCGCTAGGGGTGAATCGGTGATGGCGACGATAGGTTGAGGTACTAACCGGTTGTTCCAGCGATACCCACCATGCCGACGAAACTGAACGGCATCTGGGTGTGAAGCGATACGCGGCGGTGGCTGGGTGGGACCGTCCCCGGCCGGTGAGGGGGCGCCTCCCGGCGTGCTGGCCGCGCGGTGCGTGGGCGCACGCGCTACAGCCGGCTGGTGGGGGCGGCCAGTGGCAGGCGCGCCG
>NW_025729216.1:1235000-1237500 GCF_021461385.2 Schistocerca piceifrons
GACGAGTAGGAGGGTCGCGGCGGTGGGCGCAGAAGGGTCTGGGCGTGAGCCTGCCTGGAGCCGCCGTCGGTGCAGATCTTGGTGGTAGTAGCAAATACTCCAGCGAGGCCCTGGAGGGCTGACGCGGAGAAGGGTTTCGTGTGAACAGCCGTTGCACACGAGTCAGTCGATCCTAAGCCCTAGGAGAAATCCGATGTTGATGGGGGCCGTCATAGCATGATGCGCTTTGTGCTGGCCCCCGTTGGGCGAAAGGGAATCCGGTTCCTATTCCGGAACCCGGCAGCGGAACCGATACAAGTCGGGCCCCTCTTTTAGAGATGCTCGTCGGGGTAACCCAAAAGGACCTGGAGACGCCGTCGGGAGATCGGGGAAGAGTTTTCTTTTCTGCATGAGCGTTCGAGTTCCCTGGAATCCTCTAGCAGGGAGATAGGGTTTGGAACGCGAAGAGCACCGCAGTTGCGGCGGTGTCCCGATCTTCCCCTCGGACCTTGAAAATCCGGGAGAGGGCCACGTGGAGGTGTCGCGCCGGTTCGTACCCATATCCGCAGCAGGTCTCCAAGGTGAAGAGCCTCTAGTCGATAGAATAATGTAGGTAAGGGAAGTCGGCAAATTGGATCCGTAACTTCGGGATAAGGATTGGCTCTGAGGATCGGGGCGTGTCGGGCTTGGTCGGGAAGTGGGTCAGCGCTAACGTGCCGGGCCTGGGCGAGGTGAGTGCCGTAGGGGTGCCGGTAAGTGCGGGCGTTTAGCGCGGGCGTGGTCTGCTCTCGCCGTTGGTCGGCCTCGTGCTGGCCGGCGGTGCAGGATGCGCGCGCCTGCGCGGCGTTCGCGCCCCGGTGCTTCAACCTGCGTGCAGGATCCGAGCTCGGTCCCGTGCCTTGGCCTCCCACGGATCTTCCTTGCTGCGAGGCCGCGTCCGCCTTAGCGTGCTCCTCCGGGGGCGCGCGGGTGCGCGGATTCTCTTCGGCCGCCATTCAACGATCAACTCAGAACTGGCACGGACTGGGGGAATCCGACTGTCTAATTAAAACAAAGCATTGCGATGGCCCTAGCGGGTGTTGACGCAATGTGATTTCTGCCCAGTGCTCTGAATGTCAACGTGAAGAAATTCAAGCAAGCGCGGGTAAACGGCGGGAGTAACTATGACTCTCTTAAGGGGCCAAGTGGCGGCGGTGTGGCTGCATCCGGACTTGGCTTTTCGAAGTGCGGTCTTGATGTAGTCGTGCTGCTGCTGCGAGGTGCCTTCCTTGGGTTATAGCTACAGGGAGAGTGATGCGCAATACATGGGCCTAGCCCTCTTAGCCTCTCCTCTCCTGCGGTCTTCTCCCCTTCTCGTGGGCCCGCTGATTTTCGCAGAGTGGAAGACCGCACCAGGGGCTTGGGGGGGTTACCAGCCCCCCCTCGCATTATCCCTTTATAGTTGGGGGCAGCCGACAAGAAACAAGAGATGGTGGCCCTTCCGCTGAAGGTGCCACCCCAGCTACCCCAGCACCTATCCGGCCAACCGGCCGTAACGAAAATGCGATAGTTTGTGTAGCTCCCTTTGCTTGCAGTGAGTGCCACCGCACTTTTACCACGAAGAACGGTCTCGGGGTCCATCGCCGCCGCCAACACCCTGCGGCCGCCAACGCTGAGATCGTGACGGAGAGGCATCGCGCGAGGTGGACGGAGGAAGAAGTCCTGTCGCTCGCCAAGGCAGAGGCCGAACTGTTCCTTGAGAGGGACGCCCGGTTCTTCTTTGTAAATCAAGAACTTACCAGGATGTTCCCCGACCGAACGCTTGAGGCAATCAAGTGCCGACGGCGGCAAGCTGCCCACAAGCAGCTTGTCCGCCAATTCATGGAGGCACTTGAGATCGGTCGGGGCGAAGAGCCGGCGTCCCGCCGTGGAGCAGCGAGCTCGCTGCCTGACGCGGGCGAGGCCGCTGCGCCGCCCGTCGACGCAGCCGAGGACTTCGCGGCCGACACCACCGGGCCGCCGCCGGAGGGGCCGACTGACGCCGCCATCTGGGAGCATCTGGCGGGGCTACCTGCTTCCGCCCAGCGTTTCTCTGCCCTGGATCGAGTCATTGGTCTGGGGCGGGGCACGCCGCCCGATGTCATCCTGGGCATGCTCCCGGATGCCCTTGCGTCGGTCGGGTCCAGGGGGGAGAGGTCGATCACCAGGACACAGCGGCCGCGCCAATCATCCAAGCGGCCGCCTGCCGCCCCGCCGCTGCAGAAGCGCAAGCGGCGCCGCTGGGAATACGCGCGCACACAGGACGCCTTCCGTAGGTCGCGTGCACGTTGCGTGCGCGGCTTGCTGGACGGCACCCTGCTGCAGCCGCCACCCGACATCCCCGGTCTGCTGGACTTCTGGGCGGACCTCTTCACGAAGAAGCCGATCTCCACCGCCGGCTTCATCCGTGACCGCCTTCTCCCGCACTCGGAGCCTGTCGCTCCTGAGTGCCTATGGGGGCCGGTCACACGTGAGGAGGTCGCTGCTGCCTTGCCGCCCAGGG
>NW_025729216.1:1242500-1252500 GCF_021461385.2 Schistocerca piceifrons
CGGTCCCCATTCGCGTTGCACTCGCACTCGCACTCGCACTCGCAGTCGCAAAAACGTGGGGCAAATATATTACGCGGAAGAGTTATAACAGACCGAGCCCCACTGCATGGGGGGAGTCTTTGTCACTAATGTACACAGATGGAACATTTTGGACTGGAACCAGATTACCCGTACACACGGCGCTGATTAGTAATCAATGCAGAGCCATCAAATTACAGAATATATATACAACTGTCCGTATACATGCTGAAAGAGTGTGCCCACAATGGGAACCACACGTCAGCCAGACACTCTCATCACGCACCACTCTCTGCTTCTAACGGGCGCACATACAATATGTAAGCACCAGCATGGAACAACATCCAGTGCATCCTCTCCGCCACATTACACAATCCACACTATCACAACCAGACCAGGAGGTCCATGCGGAAAATAGAATATCCCCCCCTTTCGACATCCACCATTGCGCAGATAAGGCACCAATACCCACACATGTCCTATACAACGGTGCACCCAACATCACAATAGTACCTCCTGTCACAGCCCACAAACAATGACCTGAGTCAAAGACACAGGTCTGACACAAGCATAGAATTGGAGCGCCGCCTCTAATAAGCCAAAGGTGCATCCTGACGTGACAAATCTCATCATGTCACAAGCATTCACTTACTATAATCACTATCAACGAACGTGCCGCCCCCGCCCCCCCCCCTACACCTTTCCTTACAACAACGTGTAACCTAACCTAACCTATGTTGTGCCTTAACCTAACCCATGTTGTGCCTTAACCTAACCCATGTTGTGCCTTAACCTAACCCATGTTGTGCCTTAACCTAACCCATGTTGTGCCTTAACCTAACCCATGTTGTGCCTTAACCTAACCCATGTTGTGCCTTAACCTAACCCATGTTGTGCCTTAACCTAACCCATGTTGTGCCTTAACCTAACCCATGTTGTGCCTTAACCTAACCCATGTTGTGCCTTAACCTAACCCATGTTGTGCCTTAACCTAACCCATGTTGTACCTTAACCTAACCCATGTTGTACCTTAACCTAACCCATGTTGTACCTTAACCTAACCCATGTTGTACCCTAACCTAACCCATGTTGTCCCCTAACCTAACCCATGTTGTCCCCTAACCTAACCCATGTTGTCCCCTAACCTAACCCATGTTGTCCCCTAACCTAACCCATGTTGTCCCCTAACCTAACCCATGTTGTCCCCTAACCTAACCCATGTTGTCCCCTAACCTAACCCATGTTGTCCCCTAACCTAACCCATGTTGTGCCTTAACCTAACCCATGTTGTGCCTTAACCTAACCCATGTTGTCCCCTAACCTAACCCATGTTGTCCCCTAACCTAACCCATGTTGTCCCCTAACCTAACCCACGTTGTCCGCTAACGTAACCCACGTTGTCGCCTAAACCTGCTCTGTAATTGTTATACGACTCGTTCAATTAGTGTAGTGTTGCCCACCCGCAACCCTCGCAATATAGTTCGCTACTCGCACTGCCCGCTCCCCTGTGTATCGCTTCATGTTAAACACCTTGCAAGTCTTGCTGACTTTCCACATGCTCCTGCTGTACACTGTAATGTGGATGGCAGCAGGACGTACATGCCGCCCCCCCCCACCCCTCCCCACGTCCCCACGTCCCCACCTTGCCCCCTGCCTTCGCAAGCTGGTTGGTGACAAGTTTGCATGTTCAATGCCCTTCGCATGCGACGTACGCAGGCTACGTTGTGGTGCGGCCTGTGTCAACTGTCCGCTGATGTCGTACGCGTGAACCACAATCTGTACTGCACATTCGTCCTTATGTACTGAATGATACATCGTGGCACATGTGTGACCGTACAACGACTGCGCCCAAAAACGGCGGACCATACAGTGCAAATATTGTGCACGCAGCTACGTGTCGTCTCCCTATGAGAGCTGGATTGCAGTGTGGTACGCCATAGAGACGTGTGGGAGGAACGGACGCCGTGGATGGCGATCAGCATGAGCTGTCTGTTGATGTATTCGGACCTAGTCGTCTCTCCTCACACACCGTGATGGCATGGTGCACCGCGTTCCATATCTGCGACATGCTACAGAGGCCGGTTGACAGTCGTTCGAGCAATGGACATCGCATACGTACGGGGGCCACCTTCCACGTATTGTCTAGGCGTGCACATTTTGTTGCGTGTATGTGGGCAGACGTAGTGTGGCGTGACACCTGACACAGGCATGCAATAATCGTTGAAGTTGCAAATGGCGATGGACGCCTGCGTTTTCTGGTGAAGTTACGCAAATGAAGAAATGGTAACCTGTTGTGGTGCGGTTGTTCTCGCTAGGGGTGAATCGGTGATGGCGACGATAGGTTGAGGTACTAACCGGTTGTTCCAGCGATACCCACCATGCCGACGAAACTGAACGGCATCTGGGTGTGAAGCGATACGCGGCGGTGGCTGGGTGGGACCGTCCCCGGCCGGTGAGGGGGCGCCTCCCGGCGTGCTGGCCGCGCGGTGCGTGGGCGCACGCGCTACAGCCGGCTGGTGGGGGCGGCCAGTGGCAGGCGCGCCGGCCGACGGACGCGGCAGGCGTCGCAGCTGCGCGCCGGCGCACCCTGCGCGCGGCGCCGTGCGGCCAAAGTAGGTCCTCGCGGGCCCGGTGCGAAGCGCGGTGGACATCTTCAGTGTGCTGGTCCGATTGAGGACTGTGTGCGTTGAGGATGCGCCGCCGCCCGGCGCTCGGCGCCGCGACGCCGTCTGCTGCTCGGTCGCCCCAGCGGTTCTCGCTGGTGGTTTGTATCGCAGCTGTGCGGATGTGTTGGCGCGTGCGCTGTGCTGGGAGAGTTCGCTTCGGCACCCAAGTGGGGCTTTTGTCCTTCTGTGGCGCTGGCGTTGGAGCTGCCGGTCACCGTAGGTGGCGCGTGTTGTCTCCCGCCGGCAATGCCACGACAGCACGCTCCCGGGCCTCTGTCGGCAGCGGCAAGCTCAGTTGGGAGCACGGGTGGTCGCACCGAAAGCGTCTACTCGCCTAACTCCGGGCGATTGCGCCTCTCTCGAACCCGACCAAGTACTTGGGACGGCGCTGCGCGCCGCCGGGACCTGAGAGGGTTTCGAGGTGTATTGTGCAGGGGAGCTCAGCCTCCTCCTGTTTGCAGAATGATTGAGCGGACGCTTGCGTGTTCGCGCGGGCCCCCGGGACACACTCCCGGGCGGCCGGCTGCTCAGCTCTATTTGACGCAGCTCCCTGGTTGATCCTGCCAGTAGTCATATGCTTGTCTCAAAGATTAAGCCATGCATGTCTCAGTACAAGCCGCATTAAGGTGAAACCGCGAATGGCTCATTAAATCAGTTATGGTTCCTTAGATCGTACCCACGTTACTTGGATAACTGTGGTAATTCTAGAGCTAATACATGCAAACAGAGTCCCGACCAGAGATGGAAGGGACGCTTTTATTAGATCAAAACCAATCGGTCGGCTCGTCCGGTCCGTTTGCCTTGGTGACTCTGAATAACTTTGGGCTGATCGCACGGTCCTCGTACCGGCGACGCATCTTTCAAATGTCTGCCTTATCAACTGTCGATGGTAGGTTCTGCGCCTACCATGGTTGTAACGGGTAACGGGGAATCAGGGTTCGATTCCGGAGAGGGAGCCTGAGAAACGGCTACCACATCCAAGGAAGGCAGCAGGCGCGCAAATTACCCACTCCCGGCACGGGGAGGTAGTGACGAAAAATAACGATACGGGACTCATCCGAGGCCCCGTAATCGGAATGAGTACACTTTAAATCCTTTAACGAGTATCTATTGGAGGGCAAGTCTGGTGCCAGCAGCCGCGGTAATTCCAGCTCCAATAGCGTATATTAAAGTTGTTGCGGTTAAAAAGCTCGTAGTTGGATTTGTGTCCCACGCTGTTGGTTCACCGCCCGTCGGTGTTTAACTGGCATGTATCGTGGGACGTCCTGCCGGTGGGGCGAGCTGAAGGCGTGCGACCGCCCCGTGCGTGCTCGTGCGTCCCGAGGCGGACCCCGTTGAAATCCTACCAGGGTGCTCTTTATTGAGTGTCTCGGTGGGCCGGCACGTTTACTTTGAACAAATTAGAGTGCTTAAAGCAGGCAAGCCCGCCTGAATACTGTGTGCATGGAATAATGGAATAGGACCTCGGTTCTATTTTGTTGGTTTTCGGAACCCGAGGTAATGATTAATAGGGACAGGCGGGGGCATTCGTATTGCGACGTTAGAGGTGAAATTCTTGGATCGTCGCAAGACGAACAGAAGCGAAAGCATTTGCCAAGTATGTTTTCATTAATCAAGAACGAAAGTTAGAGGTTCGAAGGCGATCAGATACCGCCCTAGTTCTAACCATAAACGATGCCAGCCAGCGATCCGCCGCAGTTCCTCCGATGACTCGGCGGGCAGCCTCCGGGAAACCAAAGCTTTTGGGTTCCGGGGGAAGTATGGTTGCAAAGCTGAAACTTAAAGGAATTGACGGAAGGGCACCACCAGGAGTGGAGCCTGCGGCTTAATTTGACTCAACACGGGAAACCTCACCAGGCCCGGACACCGGAAGGATTGACAGATTGATAGCTCTTTCTTGATTCGGTGGGTGGTGGTGCATGGCCGTTCTTAGTTGGTGGAGCGATTTGTCTGGTTAATTCCGATAACGAACGAGACTCTAGCCTGCTAACTAGTCGCGTGACATCCTTCGTGCTGTCAGCGATTACTTTTCTTCTTAGAGGGACAGGCGGCTTCTAGCCGCACGAGATTGAGCAATAACAGGTCTGTGATGCCCTTAGATGTTCTGGGCCGCACGCGCGCTACACTGAAGGAATCAGCGTGTCTTCCTAGGCCGAAACGTCGGGGTAACCCGCTGAACCTCCTTCGTGCTAGGGATTGGGGCTTGCAATTGTTCCCCATGAACGAGGAATTCCCAGTAAGCGCGAGTCATAAGCTCGCGTTGATTACGTCCCTGCCCTTTGTACACACCGCCCGTCGCTACTACCGATTGAATGATTTAGTGAGGTCTTCGGACTGGTACGCGGCATTGACTCTGTCGTTGCCGATGCTACCGGAAAGATGACCAAACTTGATCATTTAGAGGAAGTAAAAGTCGTAACAAGGTTTCCGTAGGTGAACCTGCGGAAGGATCATTACCGACTAGACTGCATGTCTTTCGATGTGCGTGTCGTGTCGCGCAACACGCTACCTGTACGGCTCGCAGTAGCCGTGCGCCGCGTGCGGAACCACGCGTGCCTCTCAAAACTAGCGGCAATGTTGTGTGGTACGAGCGCTGAAGCGCTGGAGCGGCTGGCGTGCGGCACCTGGCGCCTGGCGCCGGTTTTGAATGACTTTCGCCCGAGTGCCTGTCCGCTTCGGTGTGGAGCCGTACGACGCCCGTCGGCCGTGAGGCCGTTGGACACAGAACGCTGGAACAGGGGCCGCCACACGCCTCACTCCCGCCTATGCGACCGTCTCGAAAGAGGCGGCGGAAACTGAGAAAAGATCACCCAGGACGGTGGATCACTCGGCTCGTGGGTCGATGAAGAACGCAGCAAATTGCGCGTCGACATGTGAACTGCAGGACACATGAACATCGACGTTTCGAACGCACATTGCGGTCCATGGATTCCGTTCCCGGGCCACGTCTGGCTGAGGGTCGGCTACGTATACTGAAGCGCGCGGCGTTTGCCCCGCTTCGCAGACCTGGGAGTGTCGCGGCCGCCTGTGGGGCCGGCCGCGTCTCCTCAAACGTGCGATGCGCGCCCGTCGCCTGGCGGTTCGCATACCGGTACTTTCTCGGTAGCGTGCACAGCCGGCTGGCGGTGTGGCGTGCGACACCTCGTACAACGACCTCAGAGCAGGCGAGACTACCCGCTGAATTTAAGCATATTACTAAGCGGAGGAAAAGAAACTAACAAGGATTCCCCCAGTAGCGGCGAGCGAACAGGGAAGAGTCCAGCACCGAACCCCGCAGGCTGCCGCCTGTCGTGGCATGTGGTGTTTGGGAGGGTCCACTACCCCGACGCCTCGCGCCGAGCCCAAGTCCAACTTGAATGAGGCCACGGCCCGTAGAGGGTGCCAGGCCCGTAGCGGCCGGTGCGAGCGTCGGCGGGACCTCTCCTTCGAGTCGGGTTGCTTGAGAGTGCAGCTCCAAGTGGGTGGTAAACTCCATCTGAGACTAAATATGACCACGAGACCGATAGCGAACAAGTACCGTGAGGGAAAGTTGAAAAGAAGTTTGAAGAGAGAGTTCAAAAGTACGTGAAACCGTTCTGGGGTAAACGTGAGAAGTCCGAAAGGTCGAACGGGTGAGATTCACGCCCATCCGGCCACTGGCCTCCGCCCTCGGCAGATGGGGCCGGCCGCCCGCGCGGAGCAATCCGCGGCGGGGTCGTGTCCGGTTGCCTTTCCACTCGCCGCGGGGTGGGGCCGTTCCGGTGTGCGGTGGGCCGCACTTCTCCCCTAGTAGGACGTCGCGACCCGCTGGGTGCCGGCCTACGGCCCGGGTGCGCAGCCTGTCCTTCCGCGGGCCTCGGTTCGCGTCTGTTGGGCAGAGCCCCGGTGTCCTGGCTGGCTGCCCGGCGGTATATCTGGAGGAGTCGATTCGCCCCTTTGGGCGCTCGGGCTCCCGGCAAGCGCGCGCGGTTCTTCCCGGATGACGGACCTACCTGGCCCGGCCCCGGACCCGCGCCGCTGTTGGCTCGGGATGCTCTCGGGCGGAATAATCGCTCCCGTCAGCGGCGCTTCAGCTTTGGACAATTTCACGACCCGTCTTGAAACACGGACCAAGGAGTCTAACATGTGCGCGAGTCATTGGGCTGTACGAAACCTAAAGGCGTAATGAAAGTGAAGGTCTCGCCTTGCGCGGGCCGAGGGAGGATGGGGCTTCCCCGCCCTTCACGGGGCGGCGGCCTCCGCACTCCCGGGGCGTCTCGTCCTCATTGCGAGGTGAGGCGCACCTAGAGCGTACACGTTGGGACCCGAAAGATGGTGAACTATGCCTGGCCAGGACGAAGTCAGGGGAAACCCTGATGGAGGTCCGTAGCGATTCTGACGTGCAAATCGATCGTCGGAGCTGGGTATAGGGGCGAAAGACTAATCGAACCATCTAGTAGCTGGTTCCCTCCGAAGTTTCCCTCAGGATAGCTGGTGCTCGTACGAGTCTCATCCGGTAAAGCGAATGATTAGAGGCCTTGGGGCCGAAACGACCTCAACCTATTCTCAAACTTTAAATGGGTGAGATCTCCGGCTTGCTTGATATGCTGAAGCCGCGAGCAAACGACTCGGATCGGAGTGCCAAGTGGGCCACTTTTGGTAAGCAGAACTGGCGCTGTGGGATGAACCAAACGCCGAGTTAAGGCGCCCGAATCGACGCTCATGGGAAACCATGAAAGGCGTTGGTTGCTTAAGACAGCAGGACGGTGGCCATGGAAGTCGGAATCCGCTAAGGAGTGTGTAACAACTCACCTGCCGAAGCAACTAGCCCTGAAAATGGATGGCGCTGAAGCGTCGTGCCTATACTCGGCCGTCAGTCTGGCAGTCATGGCCGGTCCTTGCGGCCGGCCGCGAAGCCCTGACGAGTAGGAGGGTCGCGGCGGTGGGCGCAGAAGGGTCTGGGCGTGAGCCTGCCTGGAGCCGCCGTCGGTGCAGATCTTGGTGGTAGTAGCAAATACTCCAGCGAGGCCCTGGAGGGCTGACGCGGAGAAGGGTTTCGTGTGAACAGCCGTTGCACACGAGTCAGTCGATCCTAAGCCCTAGGAGAAATCCGATGTTGATGGGGGCCGTCATAGCATGATGCGCTTTGTGCTGGCCCCCGTTGGGCGAAAGGGAATCCGGTTCCTATTCCGGAACCCGGCAGCGGAACCGATACAAGTCGGGCCCCTCTTTTAGAGATGCTCGTCGGGGTAACCCAAAAGGACCCGGAGACGCCGTCGGGAGATCGGGGAAGAGTTTTCTTTTCTGCATGAGCGTTCGAGTTCCCTGGAATCCTCTAGCAGGGAGATAGGGTTTGGAACGCGAAGAGCACCGCAGTTGCGGCGGTGTCCCGATCTTCCCCTCGGACCTTGAAAATCCGGGAGAGGGCCACGTGGAGGTGTCGCGCCGGTTCGTACCCATATCCGCAGCAGGTCTCCAAGGTGAAGAGCCTCTAGTCGATAGAATAATGTAGGTAAGGGAAGTCGGCAAATTGGATCCGTAACTTCGGGATAAGGATTGGCTCTGAGGATCGGGGCGTGTCGGGCTTGGTCGGGAAGTGGGTCAGCGCTAACGTGCCGGGCCTGGGCGAGGTGAGTGCCGTAGGGGTGCCGGTAAGTGCGGGCGTTTAGCGCGGGCGTGGTCTGCTCTCGCCGTTGGTCGGCCTCGTGCTGGCCGGCGGTGCAGGATGCGCGCGCCTGCGCGGCGTTCGCGCCCCGGTGCTTCAACCTGCGTGCAGGATCCGAGCTCGGTCCCGTGCCTTGGCCTCCCACGGATCTTCCTTGCTGCGAGGCCGCGTCCGCCTTAGCGTGCTCCTCCGGGGGCGCGCGGGTGCGCGGATTCTCTTCGGCCGCCATTCAACGATCAACTCAGAACTGGCACGGACTGGGGGAATCCGACTGTCTAATTAAAACAAAGCATTGCGATGGCCCTAGCGGGTGTTGACGCAATGTGATTTCTGCCCAGTGCTCTGAATGTCAACGTGAAGAAATTCAAGCAAGCGCGGGTAAACGGCGGGAGTAACTATGACTCTCTTAAGGTGGCCAAGTGGCGGCGGTGTGGCTGCATCCGGACTTGGCTTTTCGAAGTGCGGTCTTGATGTAGTCGTGCTGCTGCTGCGAGGTGCCTTCCTTGGGTTATAGTTACAGGGAGAGTGATGCGCAATACATGGGCCTAGCCCTCTTAGCCTCTCCTCTCCTGCGGTCTTCTCCCCTTCTCGTGGGCCCGCTGATTTTCGCAGAGTGGAAGACCGCACCAGGGGCTTGGGGGGGTTACCAGCCCCCCCTCGCATTATCCCTTTATAGTTGGGGGCAGCCGACAAGAAACAAGAGATGGTGGCCCTTCCGCTGAAGGTGCCACCCCAGCTACCCCAGCACCTATCCGGCCAACCGGCCGTAACGAAAATGCGATAGTTTGTGTAGCTCCCTTTGCTTGCAGTGAGTGCCACCGCACTTTTACCACGAAGAACGGTCTCGGGGTCCATCGCCGCCGCCAACACCCTGCGGCCGCCAACGCTGAGATCGTGACGGAGAGGCATCGCGCGAGGTGGACGGAGGAAGAAGTCCTGTCGCTCGCCAAGGCAGAGGCCGAACTGTTCCTTGAGAGGGACGCCCGGTTCTTCTTTGTAAATCAAGAACTTACCAGGATGTTCCCCGACCGAACGCTTGAGGCAATCAAGTGCCGACGGCGGCAAGCTGCCCACAAGCGGCTTGTCCGCCAATTCATGGAGGCACTTGAGATCGGTCGGGGCGAAGAGCCGGCGTCCCGCCGTGGAGCAGCGAGCTCGCTGCCTGACGCGGGCGAGGCCGCTGCGCCGCCCGTCGACGCAGCCGAGGACTTCGCGGCCGACACCACCGGGCCACCGCCGGAGGGGCCGACTGACGCCGCCATCTGGGAGCATCTGGCGGGGCTGCCTGCTTCCGCCCAGCGTTTCTCTGCCCTGGATCGAGTCATTGGTCTGGGGCGGGGCACGCCGCCCGATGTCATCCTGGGCATGCTCCCGGATGCCCTTGCGTCGGTCGGGTCCAGGGGGGAGAGGTCGATCACCAGGACACAGCGGCCGCGCCAATCATCCAAGCGGCCGCCTGCCGCCCCGCCGCTGCAGAAGCGCAAGCGGCGCCGCTGGGAATACGCGCGCACACAGGACGCCTTCCGTAGGTCGCGTGCACGTTGCGTGCGCGGCTTGCTGGACGGCACCCTGCTGCAGCCGCCACCCGACATCCCCGGTCTGCTGGACTTCTGGGCGGACCTCTTCACGAAGAAGCCGATCTCCACCGCCGGCTTCATCCGTGACCGCCTTCTCCCGCACTCGGAGCCTGTCG
>NW_025729216.1:1257500-1267500 GCF_021461385.2 Schistocerca piceifrons
AGACCAGGAGGTCCATGCGGAAAATAGAATATCCCCCCCTTTCGACATCCACCATTGCGCAGATAAGGCACCAATACCCACACATGTCCTATACAACGGTGCACCCAACATCACAATAGTACCTCCTGTCACAGCCCACAAACAATGACCTGAGTCAAAGACACAGGTCTGACACAAGCATAGAATTGGAGCGCCGCCTCTAATAAGCCAAAGGTGCATCCTGACGTGACAAATCTCATCATGTCACAAGCATTCACTTACTATAATCACTATCAACGAACGTGCCGCCCCCGCCCCCCCCCCCTACACCTTTCCTTACAACAACGTGTAACCTAACCTAACCTATGTTGTACCTTAACCTAACCTATGTTGTGCCTTAACCTAACCCATGTTGTGCCTTAACCTAACCCATGTTGTGCCTTAACCTAACCCATGTTGTGCCTTAACCTAACCCATGTTGTGCCTTAACCTAACCCATGTTGTGCCTTAACCTAACCCATGTTGTGCCTTAACCTAACCCATGTTGTGCCTTAACCTAACCCATGTTGTGCCTTAACCTAACCCATGTTGTGCCTTAACCTAACCCATGTTGTGCCTTAACCTAACCCATGTTGTGCCTTAACCTAACCCATGTTGTACCTTAACCTAACCCATGTTGTACCTTAACCTAACCCATGTTGTACCTTAACCTAACCCATGTTGTACCTTAACCTAACCCATGTTGTACCTTAACCTAACCCATGTTGTACCCTAACCTAACCCATGTTGTCCCCTAACCTAACCCATGTTGTCCCCTAACCTAACCCATGTTGTCCCCTAACCTAACCCATGTTGTCCCCTAACCTAACCCATGTTGTCCCCTAACCTAACCCATGTTGTCCCCTAACCTAACCCATGTTGTCCCCTACCTAACCCATGTTGTCCCCTAACCTAACCCATGTTGTCCCCTAACCTAACCCATGTTGTCCCCTAACCTAACCCATGTTGTGCCTTAACCTAACCCATGTTGTCCCCTAACCTAACCCATGTTGTCCCCTAACCTAACCCATGTTGTCCCCTAACCTAACCCACGTTGTCCGCTAACGTAACCCACGTTGTCGCCTAAACCTGCTCTGTAATTGTTATACGACTCGTTCAATTAGTGTAGTGTTGCCCACCCGCAACCCTCGCAATATAGTTCGCTACTCGCACTGCCCGCTCCCCTGTGTATCGCTTCATGTTAAACACCTTGCAAGTCTTGCTGACTTTCCACATGCTCCTGCTGTACACTGTAATGTGGATGGCAGCAGGACGTACATGCCGCCCCCCCCCACCCCTCCCCACGTCCCCACGTCCCCACCTTGCCCCCTGCCTTCGCAAGCTGGTTGGTGACAAGTTTGCATGTTCAATGCCCTTCGCATGCGACGTACGCAGGCTACGTTGTGGTGCGGCCTGTGTCAACTGTCCGCTGATGTCGTACGCGTGAACCACAATCTGTACTGCACATTCGTCCTTATGTACTGAATGATACATCGTGGCACATGTGTGACCGTACAACGACTGCGCCCAAAAACGGCGGACCATACAGTGCAAATATTGTGCACGCAGCTACGTGTCGTCTCCCTATGAGAGCTGGATTGCAGTGTGGTACGCCATAGAGACGTGTGGGAGGAACGGACGCCGTGGATGGCGATCAGCATGAGCTGTCTGTTGATGTATTCGAACCTAGTCGTCTCTCCTCACACACCGTGATGGCATGGTGCACCGCGTTCCATATCTGCGACATGCTACAGAGGCCGGTTGACAGTCGTTCGAGCAATGGACATCGCATACGTACGGGGGCCACCTTCCACGTATTGTCTAGGCGTGCACATTTTGTTGCGTGTATGTGGGCAGACGTAGTGTGGCGTGACACCTGACACAGGCATGCAATAATCGTTGAAGTTGCAAATGGCGATGGACGCCTGCGTTTTCTGGTGAAGTTACGCAAATGAAGAAATGGTAACCTGTTGTGGTGCGGTTGTTCTCGCTAGGGGTGAATCGGTGATGGCGACGATAGGTTGAGGTACTAACCGGTTGTTCCAGCGATACCCACCATGCCGACGAAACTGAACGGCATCTGGGTGTGAAGCGATACGCGGCGGTGGCTGGGTGGGACCGTCCCCGGCCGGTGAGGGGGCGCCTCCCGGCGTGCTGGCCGCGCGGTGCGTGGGCGCACGCGCTACAGCCGGCTGGTGGGGGCGGCCAGTGGCAGGCGCGCCGGCCGACGGACGCGGCAGGCGTCGCAGCTGCGCGCCGGCGCACCCTGCGCGCGGCGCCGTGCGGCCAAAGTAGGTCCTCGCGGGCCCGGTGCGAAGCGCGGTGGACATCTTCAGTGTGCTGGTCCGATTGAGGACTGTGTGCGTTGAGGATGCGCCGCCGCCCGGCGCTCGGCGCCGCGACGCCGTCTGCTGCTCGGTCGCCCCAGCGGTTCTCGCTGGTGGTTTGTATCGCAGCTGTGCGGATGTGTTGGCGCGTGCGCTGTGCTGGGAGAGTTCGCTTCGGCACCCAAGTGGGGCTTTTGTCCTTCTGTGGCGCTGGCGTTGGAGCTGCCGGTCACCGTAGGTGGCGCGTGTTGTCTCCCGCCGGCAATGCCACGACAGCACGCTCCCGGGCCTCTGTCGGCAGCGGCAAGCTCAGTTGGGAGCACGGGTGGTCGCACCGAAAGCGTCTACTCGCCTAACTCCGGGCGATTGCGCCTCTCTCGAACCCGACCAAGTACTTGGGACGGCGCTGCGCGCCGCCGGGACCTGAGAGGGTTTCGAGGTGTATTGTGCAGGGGAGCTCAGCCTCCTCCTGTTTGCAGAATGATTGAGCGGACGCTTGCGTGTTCGCGCGGGCCCCCGGGACACACTCCCGGGCGGCCGGCTGCTCAGCTCTAGTTGACGCAGCTCCCTGGTTGATCCTGCCAGTAGTCATATGCTTGTCTCAAAGATTAAGCCATGCATGTCTCAGTACAAGCCGCATTAAGGTGAAACCGCGAATGGCTCATTAAATCAGTTATGGTTCCTTAGATCGTACCCACGTTACTTGGATAACTGTGGTAATTCTAGAGCTAATACATGCAAACAGAGTCCCGACCAGAGATGGAAGGGACGCTTTTATTAGATCAAAACCAATCGGTCGGCTCGTCCGGTCCGTTTGCCTTGGTGACTCTGAATAACTTTGGGCTGATCGCACGGTCCTCGTACCGGCGACGCATCTTTCAAATGTCTGCCTTATCAACTGTCGATGGTAGGTTCTGCGCCTACCATGGTTGTAACGGGTAACGGGGAATCAGGGTTCGATTCCGGAGAGGGAGCCTGAGAAACGGCTACCACATCCAAGGAAGGCAGCAGGCGCGCAAATTACCCACTCCCGGCACGGGGAGGTAGTGACGAAAAATAACGATACGGGACTCATCCGAGGCCCCGTAATCGGAATGAGTACACTTTAAATCCTTTAACGAGTATCTATTGGAGGGCAAGTCTGGTGCCAGCAGCCGCGGTAATTCCAGCTCCAATAGCGTATATTAAAGTTGTTGCGGTTAAAAAGCTCGTAGTTGGATTTGTGTCCCACGCTGTTGGTTCACCGCCCGTCGGTGTTTAACTGGCATGTATCGTGGGACGTCCTGCCGGTGGGGCGAGCTGAAGGCGTGCGACCGCCCCGTGCGTGCTCGTGCGTCCCGAGGCGGACCCCGTTGAAATCCTACCAGGGTGCTCTTTATTGAGTGTCTCGGTGGGCCGGCACGTTTACTTTGAACAAATTAGAGTGCTTAAAGCAGGCAAGCCCGCCTGAATACTGTGTGCATGGAATAATGGAATAGGACCTCGGTTCTATTTTGTTGGTTTTCGGAACCCGAGGTAATGATTAATAGGGACAGGCGGGGGCATTCGTATTGCGACGTTAGAGGTGAAATTCTTGGATCGTCGCAAGACGAACAGAAGCGAAAGCATTTGCCAAGTATGTTTTCATTAATCAAGAACGAAAGTTAGAGGTTCGAAGGCGATCAGATACCGCCCTAGTTCTAACCATAAACGATGCCAGCCAGCGATCCGCCGCAGTTCCTCCGATGACTCGGCGGGCAGCCTCCGGGAAACCAAAGCTTTTGGGTTCCGGGGGAAGTATGGTTGCAAAGCTGAAACTTAAAGGAATTGACGGAAGGGCACCACCAGGAGTGGAGCCTGCGGCTTAATTTGACTCAACACGGGAAACCTCACCAGGCCCGGACACCGGAAGGATTGACAGATTGATAGCTCTTTCTTGATTCGGTGGGTGGTGGTGCATGGCCGTTCTTAGTTGGTGGAGCGATTTGTCTGGTTAATTCCGATAACGAACGAGACTCTAGCCTGCTAACTAGTCGCGTGACATCCTTCGTGCTGTCAGCGATTACTTTTCTTCTTAGAGGGACAGGCGGCTTCTAGCCGCACGAGATTGAGCAATAACAGGTCTGTGATGCCCTTAGATGTTCTGGGCCGCACGCGCGCTACACTGAAGGAATCAGCGTGTCTTCCTAGGCCGAAAGGTCGGGGTAACCCGCTGAACCTCCTTCGTGCTAGGGATTGGGGCTTGCAATTGTTCCCCATGAACGAGGAATTCCCAGTAAGCGCGAGTCATAAGCTCGCGTTGATTACGTCCCTGCCCTTTGTACACACCGCCCGTCGCTACTACCGATTGAATGATTTAGTGAGGTCTTCGGACTGGTACGCGGCATTGACTCTGTCGTTGCCGATGCTACCGGAAAGATGACCAAACTTGATCATTTAGAGGAAGTAAAAGTCGTAACAAGGTTTCCGTAGGTGAACCTGCGGAAGGATCATTACCGACTAGACTGCATGTCTTTCGATGTGCGTGTCGTGTCGCGCAACACGCTACCTGTACGGCTCGCAGTAGCCGTGCGCCGCGTGCGGAACCACGCGTGCCTCTCAAAACTAGCGGCAATGTTGTGTGGTACGAGCGCTGAAGCGCTGGAGCGGCTGGCGTGCGGCACCTGGCGCCTGGCGCCGGTTTTGAATGACTTTCGCCCGAGTGCCTGTCCGCTCCGGTGTGGAGCCGTACGACGCCCGTCGGCCGTGAGGCCGTTGGACACAGAACGCTGGAACAGGGGCCGCCACACGCCTCACTCCCGCCTATGCGACCGTCTCGAAAGAGGCGGCGGAAACTGAGAAAAGATCACCCAGGACGGTGGATCACTCGGCTCGTGGGTCGATGAAGAACGCAGCAAATTGCGCGTCGACATGTGAACTGCAGGACACATGAACATCGACGTTTCGAACGCACATTGCGGTCCATGGATTCCGTTCCCGGGCCACGTCTGGCTGAGGGTCGGCTACGTATACTGAAGCGCGCGGCGTTTGCCCCGCTTCGCAGACCTGGGAGTGTCGCGGCCGCCTGTGGGGCCGGCCGCGTCTCCTCAAACGTGCGATGCGCGCCCGTCGCCTGGCGGTTCGCATACCGGTACTTTCTCGGTAGCGTGCACAGCCGGCTGGCGGTGTGGCGTGCGACACCTCGTACAACGACCTCAGAGCAGGCGAGACTACCCGCTGAATTTAAGCATATTACTAAGCGGAGGAAAAGAAACTAACAAGGATTCCCCCAGTAGCGGCGAGCGAACAGGGAAGAGTCCAGCACCGAACCCCGCAGGCTGCCGCCTGTCGTGGCATGTGGTGTTTGGGAGGGTCCACTACCCCGACGCCTCGCGCCGAGCCCAAGTCCAACTTGAATGAGGCCACGGCCCGTAGAGGGTGCCAGGCCCGTAGCGGCCGGTGCGAGCGTCGGCGGGACCTCTCCTTCGAGTCGGGTTGCTTGAGAGTGCAGCTCCAAGTGGGTGGTAAACTCCATCTGAGACTAAATATGACCACGAGACCGATAGCGAACAAGTACCGTGAGGGAAAGTTGAAAAGAACTTTGAAGAGAGAGTTCAAAAGTACGTGAAACCGTTCTGGGGTAAACGTGAGAAGTCCGAAAGGTCGAACGGGTGAGATTCACGCCCATCCGGCCACTGGCCTCCGCCCTCGGCAGATGGGGCCGGCCGCCCGCGCGGAGCAATCCGCGGCGGGGTCGTGTCCGGTTGCCTTTCCACTCGCCGCGGGGTGGGGCCGTTCCGGTGTGCGGTGGGCCGCACTTCTCCCCTAGTAGGACGTCGCGACCCGCTGGGTGCCGGCCTACGGCCCGGGTGCGCAGCCTGTCCTTCCGCGGGCCTCGGTTCGCGTCTGTTGGGCAGAGCCCCGGTGTCCTGGCTGGCTGCCCGGCGGTATATCTGGAGGAGTCGATTCGCCCCTTTGGGCGCTCGGGCTCCCGGCAAGCGCGCGCGGTTCTTCCCGGATGACGGACCTACCTGGCCCGGCCCCGGACCCGCGCCGCTGTTGGCTCGGGATGCTCTCGGGCGGAATAATCGCTCCCGTCAGCGGCGCTTCAGCTTTGGACAATTTCACGACCCGTCTTGAAACACGGACCAAGGAGTCTAACATGTGCGCGAGTCATTGGGCTGTACGAAACCTAAAGGCGTAATGAAAGTGAAGGTCTCGCCTTGCGCGGGCCGAGGGAGGATGGGGCTTCCCCGCCCTTCACGGGGCGGCGGCCTCCGCACTCCCGGGGCGTCTCGTCCTCATTGCGAGGTGAGGCGCACCTAGAGCGTACACGTTGGGACCCGAAAGATGGTGAACTATGCCTGGCCAGGACGAAGTCAGGGGAAACCCTGATGGAGGTCCGTAGCGATTCTGACGTGCAAATCGATCGTCGGAGCTGGGTATAGGGGCGAAAGACTAATCGAACCATCTAGTAGCTGGTTCCCTCCGAAGTTTCCCTCAGGATAGCTGGTGCTCGTACGAGTCTCATCCGGTAAAGCGAATGATTAGAGGCCTTGGGGCCGAAACGACCTCAACCTATTCTCAAACTTTAAATGGGTGAGATCTCCGGCTTGCTTGATATGCTGAAGCCGCGAGCAAACGACTCGGATCGGAGTGCCAAGTGGGCCACTTTTGGTAAGCAGAACTGGCGCTGTGGGATGAACCAAACGCCGAGTTAAGGCGCCCGAATCGACGCTCATGGGAAACCATGAAAGGCGTTGGTTGCTTAAGACAGCAGGACGGTGGCCATGGAAGTCGGAATCCGCTAAGGAGTGTGTAACAACTCACCTGCCGAAGCAACTAGCCCTGAAAATGGATGGCGCTGAAGCGTCGTGCCTATACTCGGCCGTCAGTCTGGCAGTCATGGCCGGTCCTTGCGGCCGGCCGCGAAGCCCTGACGAGTAGGAGGGTCGCGGCGGTGGGCGCAGAAGGGTCTGGGCGTGAGCCTGCCTGGAGCCGCCGTCGGTGCAGATCTTGGTGGTAGTAGCAAATACTCCAGCGAGGCCCTGGAGGGCTGACGCGGAGAAGGGTTTCGTGTGAACAGCCGTTGCACACGAGTCAGTCGATCCTAAGCCCTAGGAGAAATCCGATGTTGATGGGGGCCGTCATAGCATGATGCGCTTTGTGCTGGCCCCCGTTGGGCGAAAGGGAATCCGGTTCCTATTCCGGAACCCGGCAGCGGAACCGATACAAGTCGGGCCCCTCTTTTAGAGATGCTCGTCGGGGTAACCCAAAAGGACCCGGAGACGCCGTCGGGAGATCGGGGAAGAGTTTTCTTTTCTGCATGAGCGTTCGAGTTCCCTGGAATCCTCTAGCAGGGAGATAGGGTTTGGAACGCGAAGAGCACCGCAGTTGCGGCGGTGTCCCGATCTTCCCCTCGGACCTTGAAAATCCGGGAGAGGGCCACGTGGAGGTGTCGCGCCGGTTCGTACCCATATCCGCAGCAGGTCTCCAAGGTGAAGAGCCTCTAGTCGATAGAATAATGTAGGTAAGGGAAGTCGGCAAATTGGATCCGTAACTTCGGGATAAGGATTGGCTCTGAGGATCGGGGCGTGTCGGGCTTGGTCGGGAAGTGGGTCAGCGCTAACGTGCCGGGCCTGGGCGAGGTGAGTGCCGTAGGGGTGCCGGTAAGTGCGGGCGTTTAGCGCGGGCGTGGTCTGCTCTCGCCGTTGGTCGGCCTCGTGCTGGCCGGCGGTGCAGGATGCGCGCGCCTGCGCGGCGTTCGCGCCCCGGTGCTTCAACCTGCGTGCAGGATCCGAGCTCGGTCCCGTGCCTTGGCCTCCCACGGATCTTCCTTGCTGCGAGGCCGCGTCCGCCTTAGCGTGCTCCTCCGGGGGCGCGCGGGTGCGCGGATTCTCTTCGGCCGCCATTCAACGATCAACTCAGAACTGGCACGGACTGGGGGAATCCGACTGTCTAATTAAAACAAAGCATTGCGATGGCCCTAGCGGGTGTTGACGCAATGTGATTTCTGCCCAGTGCTCTGAATGTCAACGTGAAGAAATTCAAGCAAGCGCGGGTAAACGGCGGGAGTAACTATGACTCTCTTAAGGTGGCCAAGTGGCGGCGGTGTGGCTGCATCCGGACTTGGCTTCTCGAAGTGCGGTCTTGATGTAGTCGTGCTGCTGCTGCGAGGTGCCTTCCTTGGGTTATAGTTACAGGGAGAGTGATGCGCAATACATGGGCCTAGCCCTCTTAGCCTCTCCTCTCCTGCGGTCTTCTCCCCTTCTCGTGGGCCCGCTGATTTCGCAGAGTGGAAGACCGCACCAGGGGCTTGGGGGGGTTACCAGCCCCCCCTCGCACTATCCCTTTGTTAGTTGGGGGCAGTAAGCAGAGAATAAGTGGTGGCCCTTCCGCTGAAGGTGCCACCCCAACTCCCCCAGCACCTAGCCGGCCAACCGGCCGTGCCGAAAATCTTGTAACTTTTGCAGCTATGTATACCTGTAGTGAGTGCCACCGCAGCTTTACAACCAAGAACGGTCTCGGGGTCCATCGCCGCCGCCAACATCTTGCGGCCGCCAACGCGGAGATCGTCACGGAGAGGCATCGCGCGAGGTGGACGGAGGAAGAAGTCCTGTCGCTCGCCAAGGCGGAGGCCGAACTGTTCCTTGAGAGGGACGCCCGGTTCTTCTTCGTCAATCAAGAACTCATCAGGATGTTCCCCGACCGAACGCTCGAGGCAATCAAGTGCCGACGGCGGCAAGCTGCCCACAAACAGCTTGTCCGCCAATTCATGGAGGCGCTTGAGATCGGTCGGGGGGAAGAGCCGGCGTCCCGCCGGGGAGCAGCGAGCCCGCTGCCTGACGCGGGCGAGGCCGCTGCGCCGCCCGTCGACGCAGCCGAGGACTTCGCGGCCGACACCACCGGGCCGCCGCCGGAGGGGACTGACGCCGCCATCTGGGAGCATCTGGCGGGGCTACCCGCTTCCGCCCAGCGTTTCTCTGCCCTGGATCGTGTCATAGGTCTGGGGCGGGGCACGCCGCCCGATGTCATCCTGGGCATGCTCCCGGATGCCCTTGCGTCGGTCGGGTCCAGAGGGGAGAGATCGATCACCAGGACACAGCGGCCGCGCCAACCATCGAAGCGGCCGCCTGCCGCGCCGCCGACGCAGAAGCGCAAGCGGCGCCGCTGGGAGTACGCGAGAACGCAGGATGCCTTCCGACGGTCGCGTGCACGTTGCGTGCGCGGCCTCTTGGATGGCACCCTGCTCCAGCCGCCACCTGCCATCCCTGGTCTGCTGGACTTCTGGGCGGACCTCTTCACCAAGAAGCCCATCTCCACCGCGGGCTTCATTCGTGACCGCCTCCTCCCGCACTCAGAGCCTGTCGCTCTCGAGTGCATATGGGGGCCGGTCACACATGAGGAGGTCGCCGCCGCGTTGCCGCCCAGGGGATCAGCAGCCGGGCCGGACGGCCTTACCCCAGCGGAGTTGCGGCGCCTGCCGCACGAAGTCCTGGTGAAAGTGATGAATCTCTTCCTTCTGGCCCGCGCCCTTCCGGAACGCCTGCTTCGCGCGCGGACGTCCCTTCTCCCGAAAACGGCTGCACCAACATCCCCCGCTGACTTTCGCCCCATTACGGTCTGCTCGGTGTTGGCGCGGACCTTTCACAAGGTTCTCGCGTCACGCCTGATGCGCGCATGTGCTGTGGACGAAC
>NW_025729216.1:1272500-1282500 GCF_021461385.2 Schistocerca piceifrons
GGGAACCACACGTCAGCCAGACACTCTCATCACGCACCACTCTCTGCTTCTAACGGGCGCACATACAATATGTAAGCACCAGCATGGAACAACATCCAGTGCATCCTCTCCGCCACATTACACAATCCACACTATCACAACCAGACCAGGAGGTCCATGCGGAAAATAGAATATCCCCCCCTTTCGACATCCACCATTGCGCAGATAAGGCACCAATACCCACACATGTCCTATACAACGGTGCACCCAACATCACAATAGTACCTCCTGTCACAGCCCACAAACAATGACCTGAGTCAAAGACACAGGTCTGACACAAGCATAGAATTGGAGCGCCGCCTCTAATAAGCCAAAGGTGCATCCTGACGTGACAAATCTCATCATGTCACAAGCATTCACTTACTATAATCACTATCAACGAACGTGCCGCCCCCGCCCCCCCCCCCTACACCTTTCCTTACAACAACGTGTAACCTAACCTAACCTATGTTGTACCTTAACCTAACCTATGTTGTGCCTTAACCTAACCCATGTTGTGCCTTAACCTAACCCATGTTGTGCCTTAACCTAACCCATGTTGTGCCTTAACCTAACCCATGTTGTGCCTTAACCTAACCCATGTTGTGCCTTAACCTAACCCATGTTGTGCCTTAACCTAACCCATGTTGTGCCTTAACCTAACCCATGTTGTGCCTTAACCTAACCCATGTTGTGCCTTAACCTAACCCATGTTGTGCCTTAACCTAACCCATGTTGTGCCTTAACCTAACCCATGTTGTACCTTAACCTAACCCATGTTGTACCTTAACCTAACCCATGTTGTACCTTAACCTAACCCATGTTGTACCTTAACCTAACCCATGTTGTACCTTAACCTAACCCATGTTGTACCCTAACCTAACCCATGTTGTCCCCTAACCTAACCCATGTTGTCCCCTAACCTAACCCATGTTGTCCCCTAACCTAACCCATGTTGTCCCCTAACCTAACCCATGTTGTCCCCTAACCTAACCCATGTTGTCCCCTAACCTAACCCATGTTGTCCCCTAACCTAACCCATGTTGTCCCCTAACCTAACCCATGTTGTCCCCTAACCTAACCCATGTTGTCCCCTAACCTAACCCATGTTGTCCCCTAACCTAACCCATGTTGTCCCCTAACCTAACCCATGTTGTGCCTTAACCTAACCCATGTTGTGCCTTAACCTAACCCATGTTGTCCCCTAACCTAACCCATGTTGTCCCCTAACCTAACCCATGTTGTCCCCTAACCTAACCCACGTTGTCCGCTAACGTAACCCACGTTGTCGCCTAAACCTGCTCTGTAATTGTTATACGACTCGTTCAATTAGTGTAGTGTTGCCCACCCGCAACCCTCGCAATATAGTTCGCTACTCGCACTGCCCGCTCCCCTGTGTATCGCTTCATGTTAAACACCTTGCAAGTCTTGCTGACTTTCCACATGCTCCTGCTGTACACTGTAATGTGGATGGCAGCAGGACGTACATGCCGCCCCCCCCCACCCCTCCCCACGTCCCCACGTCCCCACCTTGCCCCCTGCCTTCGCAAGCTGGTTGGTGACAAGTTTGCATGTTCAATGCCCTTCGCATGCGACGTACGCAGGCTACGTTGTGGTGCGGCCTGTGTCAACTGTCCGCTGATGTCGTACGCGTGAACCACAATCTGTACTGCACATTCGTCCTTATGTACTGAATGATACATCGTGGCACATGTGTGACCGTACAACGACTGCGCCCAAAAACGGCGGACCATACAGTGCAAATATTGTGCACGCAGCTACGTGTCGTCTCCCTATGAGAGCTGGATTGCAGTGTGGTACGCCATAGAGACGTGTGGGAGGAACGGACGCCGTGGATGGCGATCAGCATGAGCTGTCTGTTGATGTATTCGGACCTAGTCGTCTCTCCTCACACACCGTGATGGCATGGTGCACCGCGTTCCATATCTGCGACATGCTACAGAGGCCGGTTGACAGTCGTTCGAGCAATGGACATCGCATACGTACGGGGGCCACCTTCCACGTATTGTCTAGGCGTGCACATTTTGTTGCGTGTATGTGGGCAGACGTAGTGTGGCGTGACACCTGACACAGGCATGCAATAATCGTTGAAGTTGCAAATGGCGATGGACGCCTGCGTTTTCTGGTGAAGTTACGCAAATGAAGAAATGGTAACCTGTTGTGGTGCGGTTGTTCTCGCTAGGGGTGAATCGGTGATGGCGACGATAGGTTGAGGTACTAACCGGTTGTTCCAGCGATACCCACCATGCCGACGAAACTGAACGGCATCTGGGTGTGAAGCGATACGCGGCGGTGGCTGGGTGGGACCGTCCCCGGCCGGTGAGGGGGCGCCTCCCGGCGTGCTGGCCGCGCGGTGCGTGGGCGCACGCGCTACAGCCGGCTGGTGGGGGCGGCCAGTGGCAGGCGCGCCGGCCGACGGACGCGGCAGGCGTCGCAGCTGCGCGCCGGCGCACCCTGCGCGCGGCGCCGTGCGGCCAAAGTAGGTCCTCGCGGGCCCGGTGCGAAGCGCGGTGGACATCTTCAGTGTGCTGGTCCGATTGAGGACTGTGTGCGTTGAGGATGCGCCGCCGCCCGGCGCTCGGCGCCGCGACGCCGTCTGCTGCTCGGTCGCCCCAGCGGTTCTCGCTGGTGGTTTGTATCGCAGCTGTGCGGATGTGTTGGCGCGTGCGCTGTGCTGGGAGAGTTCGCTTCGGCACCCAAGTGGGGCTTTTGTCCTTCTGTGGCGCTGGCGTTGGAGCTGCCGGTCACCGTAGGTGGCGCGTGTTGTCTCCCGCCGGCAATGCCACGACAGCACGCTCCCGGGCCTCTGTCGGCAGCGGCAAGCTCAGTTGGGAGCACGGGTGGTCGCACCGAAAGCGTCTACTCGCCTAACTCCGGGCGATTGCGCCTCTCTCGAACCCGACCAAGTACTTGGGACGGCGCTGCGCGCCGCCGGGACCTGAGAGGGTTTCGAGGTGTATTGTGCAGGGGAGCTCAGCCTCCTCCTGTTTGCAGAATGATTGAGCGGACGCTTGCGTGTTCGCGCGGGCCCCCGGGACACACTCCCGGGCGGCCGGCTGCTCAGCTCTAGTTGACGCAGCTCCCTGGTTGATCCTGCCAGTAGTCATATGCTTGTCTCAAAGATTAAGCCATGCATGTCTCAGTACAAGCCGCATTAAGGTGAAACCGCGAATGGCTCATTAAATCAGTTATGGTTCCTTAGATCGTACCCACGTTACTTGGATAACTGTGGTAATTCTAGAGCTAATACATGCAAACAGAGTCCCGACCAGAGATGGAAGGGACGCTTTTATTAGATCAAAACCTATCGGTCGGCTCGTCCGGTCCGTTTGCCTTGGTGACTCTGAATAACTTTGGGCTGATCGCACGGTCCTCGTACCGGCGACGCATCTTTCAAATGTCTGCCTTATCAACTGTCGATGGTAGGTTCTGCGCCTACCATGGTTGTAACGGGTAACGGGGAATCAGGGTTCGATTCCGGAGAGGGAGCCTGAGAAACGGCTACCACATCCAAGGAAGGCAGCAGGCGCGCAAATTACCCACTCCCGGCACGGGGAGGTAGTGACGAAAAATAACGATACGGGACTCATCCGAGGCCCCGTAATCGGAATGAGTACACTTTAAATCCTTTAACGAGTATCTATTGGAGGGCAAGTCTGGTGCCAGCAGCCGCGGTAATTCCAGCTCCAATAGCGTATATTAAAGTTGTTGCGGTTAAAAAGCTCGTAGTTGGATTTGTGTCCCACGCTGTTGGTTCACCGCCCGTCGGTGTTTAACTGGCATGTATCGTGGGACGTCCTGCCGGTGGGGCGAGCTGAAGGCGTGCGACCGCCCCGTGCGTGCTCGTGCGTCCCGAGGCGGACCCCGTTGAAATCCTACCAGGGTGCTCTTTATTGAGTGTCTCGGTGGGCCGGCACGTTTACTTTGAACAAATTAGAGTGCTTAAAGCAGGCAAGCCCGCCTGAATACTGTGTGCATGGAATAATGGAATAGGACCTCGGTTCTATTTTGTTGGTTTTCGGAACCCGAGGTAATGATCAATAGGGACAGGCGGGGGCATTCGTATTGCGACGTTAGAGGTGAAATTCTTGGATCGTCGCAAGACGAACAGAAGCGAAAGCATTTGCCAAGTATGTTTTCATTAATCAAGAACGAAAGTTAGAGGTTCGAAGGCGATCAGATACCGCCCTAGTTCTAACCATAAACGATGCCAGCCAGCGATCCGCCGCAGTTCCTCCGATGACTCGGCGGGCAGCCTCCGGGAAACCAAAGCTTTTGGGTTCCGGGGGAAGTATGGTTGCAAAGCTGAAACTTAAAGGAATTGACGGAAGGGCACCACCAGGAGTGGAGCCTGCGGCTTAATTTGACTCAACACGGGAAACCTCACCAGGCCCGGACACCGGAAGGATTGACAGATTGATAGCTCTTTCTTGATTCGGTGGGTGGTGGTGCATGGCCGTTCTTAGTTGGTGGAGCGATTTGTCTGGTTAATTCCGATAACGAACGAGACTCTAGCCTGCTAACTAGTCGCGTGACATCCTTCGTGCTGTCAGCGATTACTTTTCTTCTTAGAGGGACAGGCGGCTTCTAGCCGCACGAGATTGAGCAATAACAGGTCTGTGATGCCCTTAGATGTTCTGGGCCGCACGCGCGCTACACTGAAGGAATCAGCGTGTCTTCCTAGGCCGAAAGGTCGGGGTAACCCGCTGAACCTCCTTCGTGCTAGGGATTGGGGCTTGCAATTGTTCCCCATGAACGAGGAATTCCCAGTAAGCGCGAGTCATAAGCTCGCGTTGATTACGTCCCTGCCCTTTGTACACACCGCCCGTCACTACTACCGATTGAATGATTTAGTGAGGTCTTCGGACTGGTACGCGGCATTGACTCTGTCGTTGCCGATGCTACCGGAAAGATGACCAAACTTGATCATTTAGAGGAAGTAAAAGTCGTAACAAGGTTTCCGTAGGTGAACCTGCGGAAGGATCATTACCGACTAGACTGCATGTCTTTCGATGTGCGTGTCGTGTCGCGCAACACGCTACCTGTACGGCTCGCAGTAGCCGTGCGCCGCGTGCGGAACCACGCGTGCCTCTCAAAACTAGCGGCAATGTTGTGTGGTACGAGCGCTGAAGCGCTGGAGCGGCTGGCGTGCGGCACCTGGCGCCTGGCGCCGGTTTTGAATGACTTTCGCCCGAGTGCCTGTCCGCTCCGGTGTGGAGCCGTACGACGCCCGTCGGCCGTGAGGCCGTTGGACACAGAACGCTGGAACAGGGGCCGCCACACGCCTCACTCCCGCCTATGCGACCGTCTCGAAAGAGGCGGCGGAAACTGAGAAAAGATCACCCAGGACGGTGGATCACTCGGCTCGTGGGTCGATGAAGAACGCAGCAAATTGCGCGTCGACATGTGAACTGCAGGACACATGAACATCGACGTTTCGAACGCACATTGCGGTCCATGGATTCCGTTCCCGGGCCACGTCTGGCTGAGGGTCGGCTACGTATACTGAAGCGCGCGGCGTTTGCCCCGCTTCGCAGACCTGGGAGTGTCGCGGCCGCCTGTGGGGCCGGCCGCGTCTCCTCAAACGTGCGATGCGCGCCCGTCGCCTGGCGGTTCGCATACCGGTACTTTCTCGGTAGCGTGCACAGCCGGCTGGCGGTGTGGCGTGCGACACCTCGTACAACGACCTCAGAGCAGGCGAGACTACCCGCTGAATTTAAGCATATTACTAAGCGGAGGAAAAGAAACTAACAAGGATTCCCCCAGTAGCGGCGAGCGAACAGGGAAGAGTCCAGCACCGAACCCCGCAGGCTGCCGCCTGTCGTGGCATGTGGTGTTTGGGAGGGTCCACTACCCCGACGCCTCGCGCCGAGCCCAAGTCCAACTTGAATGAGGCCACGGCCCGTAGAGGGTGCCAGGCCCGTAGCGGCCGGTGCGAGCGTCGGCGGGACCTCTCCTTCGAGTCGGGTTGCTTGAGAGTGCAGCTCCAAGTGGGTGGTAAACTCCATCTGAGACTAAATATGACCACGAGACCGATAGCGAACAAGTACCGTGAGGGAAAGTTGAAAAGAACTTTGAAGAGAGAGTTCAAAAGTACGTGAAACCGTTCTGGGGTAAACGTGAGAAGTCCGAAAGGTCGAACGGGTGAGATTCACGCCCATCCGGCCACTGGCCTCCGCCCTCGGCAGATGGGGCCGGCCGCCCGCGCGGAGCAATCCGCGGCGGGGTCGTGTCCGGTTGCCTTTCCACTCGCCGCGGGGTGGGGCCGTTCCGGTGTGCGGTGGGCCGCACTTCTCCCCTAGTAGGACGTCGCGACCCGCTGGGTGCCGGCCTACGGCCCGGGTGCGCAGCCTGTCCTTCCGCGGGCCTCGGTTCGCGTCTGTTGGGCAGAGCCCCGGTGTCCTGGCTGGCTGCCCGGCGGTATATCTGGAGGAGTCGATTCGCCCCTTTGGGCGCTCGGGCTCCCGGCAAGCGCGCGCGGTTCTTCCCGGATGACGGACCTACCTGGCCCGGCCCCGGACCCGCGCCGCTGTTGGCTCGGGATGCTCTCGGGCGGAATAATCGCTCCCGTCAGCGGCGCTTCAGCTTTGGACAATTTCACGACCCGTCTTGAAACACGGACCAAGGAGTCTAACATGTGCGCGAGTCATTGGGCTGTACGAAACCTAAAGGCGTAATGAAAGTGAAGGTCTCGCCTTGCGCGGGCCGAGGGAGGATGGGGCTTCCCCGCCCTTCACGGGGCGGCGGCCTCCGCACTCCCGGGGCGTCTCGTCCTCATTGCGAGGTGAGGCGCACCTAGAGCGTACACGTTGGGACCCGAAAGATGGTGAACTATGCCTGGCCAGGACGAAGTCAGGGGAAACCCTGATGGAGGTCCGTAGCGATTCTGACGTGCAAATCGATCGTCGGAGCTGGGTATAGGGGCGAAAGACTAATCGAACCATCTAGTAGCTGGTTCCCTCCGAAGTTTCCCTCAGGATAGCTGGTGCTCGTACGAGTCTCATCCGGTAAAGCGAATGATTAGAGGCCTTGGGGCCGAAACGACCTCAACCTATTCTCAAACTTTAAATGGGTGAGATCTCCGGCTTGCTTGATATGCTGAAGCCGCGAGCAAATGACTCGGATCGGAGTGCCAAGTGGGCCACTTTTGGTAAGCAGAACTGGCGCTGTGGGATGAACCAAACGCCGAGTTAAGGCGCCCGAATCGACGCTCATGGGAAACCATGAAAGGCGTTGGTTGCTTAAGACAGCAGGACGGTGGCCATGGAAGTCGGAATCCGCTAAGGAGTGTGTAACAACTCACCTGCCGAAGCAACTAGCCCTGAAAATGGATGGCGCTGAAGCGTCGTGCCTATACTCGGCCGTCAGTCTGGCAGTCATGGCCGGTCCTTGCGGCCGGCCGCGAAGCCCTGACGAGTAGGAGGGTCGCGGCGGTGGGCGCAGAAGGGTCTGGGCGTGAGCCTGCCTGGAGCCGCCGTCGGTGCAGATCTTGGTGGTAGTAGCAAATACTCCAGCGAGGCCCTGGAGGGCTGACGCGGAGAAGGGTTTCGTGTGAACAGCCGTTGCACACGAGTCAGTCGATCCTAAGCCCTAGGAGAAATCCGATGTTGATGGGGGCCGTCATAGCATGATGCGCTTTGTGCTGGCCCCCGTTGGGCGAAAGGGAATCCGGTTCCTATTCCGGAACCCGGCAGCGGAACCGATACAAGTCGGGCCCCTCTTTTAGAGATGCTCGTCGGGGTAACCCAAAAGGACCCGGAGACGCCGTCGGGAGATCGGGGAAGAGTTTTCTTTTCTGCATGAGCGTTCGAGTTCCCTGGAATCCTCTTGCAGGGAGATAGGGTTTGGAACGCGAAGAGCACCGCAGTTGCGGCGGTGTCCCGATCTTCCCCTCGGACCTTGAAAATCCGGGAGAGGGCCACGTGGAGGTGTCGCGCTGGTTCGTACCCATATCCGCAGCAGGTCTCCAAGGTGAAGAGCCTCTAGTCGATAGAATAATGTAGGTAAGGGAAGTCGGCAAATTGGATCCGTAACTTCGGGATAAGGATTGGCTCTGAGGATCGGGGCGTGTCGGGCTTGGTCGGGAAGTGGGTCAGCGCTAACGTGCCGGGCCTGGGCGAGGTGAGTGCCGTAGGGGTGCCGGTAAGTGCGGGCGTTTAGCGCGGGCGTGGTCTGCTCTCGCTGTTGGTCGGCCTCGTGCTGGCCGGCGGTGCAGGATGCGCGCGCCTGCGCGGCGTTCGCGCCCCGGTGCTTCAACCTGCGTGCAGGATCCGAGCTCGGTCCCGTGCCTTGGCCTCCCACGGATCTTCCTTGCTGCGAGGCCGCGTCCGCCTTAGCGTGCTCCTCCGGGGGCGCGCGGGTGCGCGGATTCTCTTCGGCCGCCATTCAACGATCAACTCAGAACTGGCACGGACTGGGGGAATCCGACTGTCTAATTAAAACAAAGCATTGCGATGGCCCTAGCGGGTGTTGACGCAATGTGATTTCTGCCCAGTGCTCTGAATGTCAACGTGAAGAAATTCAAGCAAGCGCGGGTAAACGGCGGGAGTAACTATGACTCTCTTAAGGGGTGGCCAAGTGGCGGCGGTGTGGCTGCATCCGGACTTGGCTTTTCGAAGTGCGGTCTTGATGTAGTCGTGCTGCTGCTGCGAGGTGCCCTCCTTGAGTTATAGTTACAGGGAGAGTGATGCGCAATACATGGGCCTAGCCCTCTTAGCCTCTCCTCTCCTGCGGTCTTCTCCCCTTCTCGTGGGCCCGCTGATTTTCGCAGAGTGGAAGACTGCACCAGGGGCTTGGGGGGGTTACCAGCCCCCCCTCGCACTATCCCTTTGTTTAGTTGGGGGCAGTAATCAGAGAATAAGTGGTGGCCCTTCCGCTGAAGGTGCCACCCCAACTCCCCCAGCACCTAGCCGGCCAACCGGCCGTGCCGAAAATCTTGTAACTTTTGCAGCTGAATACACCTGTAGTGAGTGCCACCGCAGCTTCACCACCAAGAACGGTCTCGGGGTCCATCGCCGCCGCCAACACCTTGCGGCCGCCAACGCGGAGATCGTCACGGAGAGGCATCGCGCGAGGTGGACGGAGGAAGAAGTCCTGTCGCTCGCCAAGGCAGAGGCCGAACTGTTCCTCGAGAGGGACGCCCGGTTCTTCTTTGTAAATCAAGAACTCATCAGGATGTTCCCCGACCGAACGCTTGAGGCAATCAAGTGCCGACGGCGGCAAGCTGCCCACAAGCAGCTTGTCCGCCAATTCATGGAGGCGCTTGAGACCGGTCGGGGGGAAGAGCCGGCGTCCCGCCGGGGAGCAGCGAGCCCGCTGTCTGACGCGGGCGAGGCCGCTGCGCCGCCCGTCGACGCAGCCGAGGACTTCGCGGCCGACACCACCGGGCCGCCGCCGGAGGGGCCGACTGACGCCGCCATCTGGGAGCATCTGGCGGGGCTACCCGCTTCCGCCCAGCGTTTCTCTGCCCTGGATCGTGTCATAGGTCTGGGGCGGGGCACGCCGCCCGATGTCATCCTGGGCATGCTCCCGGATGCCCTTGCGTCGGTCGGGTCCAGAGGGGAGAGATCGATCACCAGGACACAGCGGCCGCGCCAACCATCGAAGCGGCCGCCTGCTGCGCCGCCGACGCAGAAGCGCAAGCGGCGCCGCTGGGAGTACGCGAGAACGCAGGATGCCTTCCGACGGTCGCGTGCACGTTGCGTGCGCGGCCTTTTGGATGGCACCCTGCTCCAGCCGCCACCTGCCATCCCTGGTCTGCTGGACTTCTGGGCGGACCTCTTCACCAAGAAGCCCATCTCCACCGCGGGCTTCATTCGTGACCGCCTCCTCCCGCACTCAGAGCCTGTCGCTCTCGAGTGCATATGGGGGCCGGTCACACATGAGGAGGTCGCCGCCGCGTTGCCGCCCAGGGGATCAGCAGCCGGGCCGGACGGCCTTACCCCAGCGGAGTTGCGGCGCC
>NW_025729216.1:1287500-1295000 GCF_021461385.2 Schistocerca piceifrons
AACGTGGGGCAAATATATTACGCGGAAGAGTTATAACAGACCGAGCCCCACTGCATGGGGGGAGTCTTTGTCACTAATGTACACAGATGGAACATTTTGGACTGGAACCAGATTACCCGTACACACGGCGCTGATTAGTAATCAATGCAGAGCCATCAAATTACAGAATATATATACAACTGTCCGTATACATGCTGAAAGAGTGTGCCCACAATGGGAACCACACGTCAGCCAGACACTCTCATCACGCACCACTCTCTGCTTCTAACGGGCGCACATACAATATGTAAGCACCAGCATGGAACAACATCCAGTGCATCCTCTCCGCCACATTACACAATCCACACTATCACAACCAGACCAGGAGGTCCATGCGGAAAATAGAATATCCCCCCCTTTCGACATCCACCATTGCGCAGATAAGGCACCAATACCCACACATGTCCTATACAACGGTGCACCCAACATCACAATAGTACCTCCTGTCACAGCCCACAAACAATGACCTGAGTCAAAGACACAGGTCTGACACAAGCATAGAATTGGAGCGCCGCCTCTAATAAGCCAAAGGTGCATCCTGACGTGACAAATCTCATCATGTCACAAGCATTCACTTACTATAATCACTATCAACGAACGTGCCGCCCCCGCCCCCCCCCCCCTACACCTTTCCTTACAACAACGTGTAACCTAACCTAACCTATGTTGTACCTTAACCTAACCTATGTTGTGCCTTAACCTAACCCATGTTGTGCCTTAACCTAACCCATGTTGTGCCTTAACCTAACCCATGTTGTGCCTTAACCTAACCCATGTTGTGCCTTAACCTAACACATGTTGTGCCTTAACCTAACCCATGTTGTGCCTTAACCTAACCCATGTTGTGCCTTAACCTAACCCATGTTGTGCCTTAACCTAACCCATGTTGTGCCTTAACCTAACCCATGTTGTGCCTTAACCTAACCCATGTTGTGCCTTAACCTAACCCATGTTGTACCTTAACTTAACCCATGTTGTACCTTAACCTAACCCATGTTGTACCTTAACCTAACCCATGTTGTACCTTAACCTAACCCATGTTGTACCCTAACCTAACCCATGTTGTACCCTAACCTAACCCATGTTGTCCCCTAACCTAACCCATGTTGTCCCCTAACCCAACCCATGTTGTCCCCTAACCTAACCCATGTTGTCCCCTAACCTAACCCATGTTGTCCCCTAACCTAACCCATGTTGTCCCCTAACCTAACCCATGTTGTCCCCTAACCTAACCCATGTTGTCCCCTAACCTAACCCATGTTGTCCCCTAACCTAACCCATGTTGTGCCTTAACCTAACCCATGTTGTGCCTTAACCTAACCCATGTTGTCCCCTAACCTAACCCATGTTGTCCCCTAACCTAACCCATGTTGTCCCCTAACCTAACCCACGTTGTCCGCTAACGTAACCCACGTTGTCGCCTAAACCTGCTCTGTAATTGTTATACGACTCGTTCAATTAGTGTAGTGTTGCCCACCCGCAACCCTCGCAATATAGTTCGCTACTCGCACTGCCCGCTCCCCTGTGTATCGCTTCATGTTAAACACCTTGCAAGTCTTGCTGACTTTCCACATGCTCCTGCTGTACACTGTAATGTGGATGGCAGCAGGACGTACATGCCGCCCCCCCCCACCCCTCCCCACGTCCCCACGTCCCCACCTTGCCCCCTGCCTTCGCAAGCTGGTTGGTGACAAGTTTGCATGTTCAATGCCCTTCGCATGCGACGTACGCAGGCTACGTTGTGGTGCGGCCTGTGTCAACTGTCCGCTGATGTCGTACGCGTGAACCACAATCTGTACTGCACATTCGTCCTTATGTACTGAATGATACATCGTGGCACATGTGTGACCGTACAACGACTGCGCCCAAAAACGGCGGACCATACAGTGCAAATATTGTGCACGCAGCTACGTGTCGTCTCCCTATGAGAGCTGGATTGCAGTGTGGTACGCCATAGAGACGTGTGGGAGGAACGGACGCCGTGGATGGCGATCAGCATGAGCTGTCTGTTGATGTATTCGGACCTAGTCGTCTCTCCTCACACACCGTGATGGCATGGTGCACCGCGTTCCATATCTGCGACATGCTACAGAGGCCGGTTGACAGTCGTTCGAGCAATGGACATCGCATACGTACGGGGGCCACCTTCCACGTATTGTCTAGGCGTGCACATTTTGTTGCGTGTATGTGGGCAGACGTAGTGTGGCGTGACACCTGACACAGGCATGCAATAATCGTTGAAGTTGCAAATGGCGATGGACGCCTGCGTTTTCTGGTGAAGTTACGCAAATGAAGAAATGGTAACCTGTTGTGGTGCGGTTGTTCTCGCTAGGGGTGAATCGGTGATGGCGACGATAGGTTGAGGTACTAACCGGTTGTTCCAGCGATACCCACCATGCCGACGAAACTGAACGGCATCTGGGTGTGAAGCGATACGCGGCGGTGGCTGGGTGGGACCGTCCCCGGCCGGTGAGGGGGCGCCTCCCGGCGTGCTGGCCGCGCGGTGCGTGGGCGCACGCGCTACAGCCGGCTGGTGGGGGCGGCCAGTGGCAGGCGCGCCGGCCGACGGACGCGGCAGGCGTCGCAGCTGCGCGCCGGCGCACCCTGCGCGCGGCGCCGTGCGGCCAAAGTAGGTCCTCGCAGGCCCGGTGCGAAGCGCGGTGGACATCTTCAGTGTGCTGGTCCGATTGAGGACTGTGTGCGTTGAGGATGCGCCGCCGCCCGGCGCTCGGCGCCGCGACGCCGTCTGCTGCTCGGTCGCCCCAGCGGTTCTCGCTGGTGGTTTGTATCGCAGCTGTGCGGATGTGTTGGCGCGTGCGCTGTGCTGGGAGAGTTCGCTTCGGCACCCAAGTGGGGCTTTTGTCCTTCTGTGGCGCTGGCGTTGGAGCTGCCGGTCACCGTAGGTGGCGCGTGTTGTCTCCCGCCGGCAATGCCACGACAGCACGCTCCCGGGCCTCTGTCGGCAGCGGCAAGCTCAGTTGGGAGCACGGGTGGTCGCACCGAAAGCGTCTACTCGCCTAACTCCGGGCGATTGCGCCTCTCTCGAACCCGACCAAGTACTTGGGACGGCGCTGCGCGCCGCCGGGACCTGAGAGGGTTTCGAGGTGTATTGTGCAGGGGAGCTCAGCCTCCTCCTGTTTGCAGAATGATTGAGCGGACGCTTGCGTGTTCGCGCGGGCCCCCGGGACACACTCCCGGGCGGCCGGCTGCTCAGCTCTAGTTGACGCAGCTCCCTGGTTGATCCTGCCAGTAGTCATATGCTTGTCTCAAAGATTAAGCCATGCATGTCTCAGTACAAGCCGCATTAAGGTGAAACCGCGAATGGCTCATTAAATCAGTTATGGTTCCTTAGATCGTACCCACGTTACTTGGATAACTGTGGTAATTCTAGAGCTAATACATGCAAACAGAGTCCCGACCAGAGATGGAAGGGACGCTTTTATTAGATCAAAACCAATCGGTCGGCTCGTCCGGTCCGTTTGCCTTGGTGACTCTGAATAACTTTGGGCTGATCGCACGGTCCTCGTACCGGCGACGCATCTTTCAAATGTCTGCCTTATCAACTGTCGATGGTAGGTTCTGCGCCTACCATGGTTGTAACGGGTAACGGGGAATCAGGGTTCGATTCCGGAGAGGGAGCCTGAGAAACGGCTACCACATCCAAGGAAGGCAGCAGGCGCGCAAATTACCCACTCCCGGCACGGGGAGGTAGTGACGAAAAATAACGATACGGGACTCATCCGAGGCCCCGTAATCGGAATGAGTACACTTTAAATCCTTTAACGAGTATCTATTGGAGGGCAAGTCTGGTGCCAGCAGCCGCGGTAATTCCAGCTCCAATAGCGTATATTAAAGTTGTTGCGGTTAAAAAGCTCGTAGTTGGATTTGTGTCCCACGCTGTTGGTTCACCGCCCGTCGGTGTTTAACTGGCATGTATCGTGGGACGTCCTGCCGGTGGGGCGAGCTGAAGGCGTGCGACCGCCCCGTGCGTGCTCGTGCGTCCCGAGGCGGACCCCGTTGAAATCCTACCAGGGTGCTCTTTATTGAGTGTCTCGGTGGGCCGGCACGTTTACTTTGAACAAATTAGAGTGCTTAAAGCAGGCAAGCCCGCCTGAATACTGTGTGCATGGAATAATGGAATAGGACCCCGGTTCTATTTTGTTGGTTTTCGGAACCCGAGGTAATGATTAATAGGGACAGGCGGGGGCATTCGTATTGCGACGTTAGAGGTGAAATTCTTGGATCGTCGCAAGACGAACAGAAGCGAAAGCATTTGCCAAGTATGTTTTCATTAATCAAGAACGAAAGTTAGAGGTTCGAAGGCGATCAGATACCGCCCTAGTTCTAACCATAAACGATGCCAGCCAGCGATCCGCCGCAGTTCCTCCGATGACTCGGCGGGCAGCCTCCGGGAAACCAAAGCTTTTGGGTTCCGGGGGAAGTATGGTTGCAAAGCTGAAACTTAAAGGAATTGACGGAAGGGCACCACCAGGAGTGGAGCCTGCGGCTTAATTTGACTCAACACGGGAAACCTCACCAGGCCCGGACACCGGAAGGATTGACAGATTGATAGCTCTTTCTTGATTCGGTGGGTGGTGGTGCATGGCCGTTCTTAGTTGGTGGAGCGATTTGTCTGGTTAATTCCGATAACGAACGAGACTCTAGCCTGCTAACTAGTCGCGTGACATCCTTCGTGCTGTCAGCGATTACTTTTCTTCTTAGAGGGACAGGCGGCTTCTAGCCGCACGAGATTGAGCAATAACAGGTCTGTGATGCCCTTAGATGTTCTGGGCCGCACGCGCGCTACACTGAAGGAATCAGCGTGTCTTCCTAGGCCGAAAGGTCGGGGTAACCCGCTGAACCTCCTTCGTGCTAGGGATTGGGGCTTGCAATTGTTCCCCATGAACGAGGAATTCCCAGTAAGCGCGAGTCATAAGCTCGCGTTGATTACGTCCCTGCCCTTTGTACACACCGCCCGTCGCTACTACCGATTGAATGATTTAGTGAGGTCTTCGGACTGGTACGCGGCATTGACTCTGTCGTTGCCGATGCTACCGGAAAGATGACCAAACTTGATCATTTAGAGGAAGTAAAAGTCGTAACAAGGTTTCCGTAGGTGAACCTGCGGAAGGATCATTACCGACTAGACTGCATGTCTTTCGATGTGCGTGTCGTGTCGCGCAACACGCTACCTGTACGGCTCGCAGTAGCCGTGCGCCGCGTGCGGAACCACGCGTGCCTCTCAAAACTAGCGGCAATGTTGTGTGGTACGAGCGCTGAAGCGCTGGAGCGGCTGGCGTGCGGCACCTGGCGCCTGGCGCCGGTTTTGAATGACTTTCGCCCGAGTGCCTGTCCGCTCCGGTGTGGAGCCGTACGACGCCCGTCGGCCGTGAGGCCGTTGGACACAGAACGCTGGAACAGGGGCCGCCACACGCCTCACTCCCGCCTATGCGACCGTCTCGAAAGAGGCGGCGGAAACTGAGAAAAGATCACCCAGGACGGTGGATCACTCGGCTCGTGGGTCGATGAAGAACGCAGCAAATTGCGCGTCGACATGTGAACTGCAGGACACATGAACATCGACGTTTCGAACGCACATTGCGGTCCATGGATTCCGTTCCCGGGCCACGTCTGGCTGAGGGTCGGCTACGTATACTGAAGCGCGCGGCGTTTGCCCCGCTTCGCAGACCTGGGAGTGTCGCGGCCGCCTGTGGGGCCGGCCGCGTCTCCTCAAACGTGCGATGCGCGCCCGTCGCCTGGCGGTTCGCATACCGGTACTTTCTCGGTAGCGTGCACAGCCGGCTGGCGGTGTGGCGTGCGACACCTCGTACAACGACCTCAGAGCAGGCGAGACTACCCGCTGAATTTAAGCATATTACTAAGCGGAGGAAAAGAAACTAACAAGGATTCCCCCAGTAGCGGCGAGCGAACAGGGAAGAGTCCAGCACCGAACCCCGCAGGCTGCCGCCTGTCGTGGCATGTGGTGTTTGGGAGGGTCCACTACCCCGACGCCTCGCGCCGAGCCCAAGTCCAACTTGAATGAGGCCACGGCCCGTAGAGGGTGCCAGGCCCGTAGCGGCCGGTGCGAGCGTCGGCGGGACCTCTCCTTCGAGTCGGGTTGCTTGAGAGTGCAGCTCCAAGTGGGTGGTAAACTCCATCTGAGACTAAATATGACCACGAGACCGATAGCGAACAAGTACCGTGAGGGAAAGTTGAAAAGAACTTTGAAGAGAGAGTTCAAAAGTACGTGAAACCGTTCTGGGGTAAACGTGAGAAGTCCGAAAGGTCGAACGGGTGAGATTCACGCCCATCCGGCCACTGGCCTCCGCCCTCGGCAGATGGGGCCGGCCGCCCGCGCGGAGCAATCCGTGGCGGGGTCGTGTCCGGTTGCCTTTCCACTCGCCGCGGGGTGGGGCCGTTCCGGTGTGCGGTGGGCCGCACTTCTCCCCTAGTAGGACGTCGCGACCCGCTGGGTGCCGTCCTACGGCCCGGGTGCGCAGCCTGTCCTTCCGCGGGCCTCGGTTCGCGTCTGTTGGGCAGAGCCCCGGTGTCCTGGCTGGCTGCCCGGCGGTATATCTGGAGGAGTCGATTCGCCCCTTTGGGCGCTCGGGCTCCCGGCAAGCGCGCGCGGTTCTTCCCGGATGACGGACCTACCTGGCCCGGCCCCGGACCCGCGCCGCTGTTGGCTCGGGATGCTCTCGGGCGGAATAATCGCTCCCGTCAGCGGCGCTTCAGCTTTGGACAATTTCACGACCCGTCTTGAAACACGGACCAAGGAGTCTAACATGTGCGCGAGTCATTGGGCTGTACGAAACCTAAAGGCGTAATGAAAGTGAAGGTCTCGCCTTGCGCGGGCCGAGGGAGGATGGGGCTTCCCCGCCCTTCACGGGGCGGCGGCCTCCGCACTCCCGGGGCGTCTCGTCCTCATTGCGAGGTGAGGCGCACCTAGAGCGTACACGTTGGGACCCGAAAGATGGTGAACTATGCCTGGCCAGGACGAAGTCAGGGGAAACCCTGATGGAGGTCTGTAGCGATTCTGACGTGCAAATCGATCGTCGGAGCTGGGTATAGGGGCGAAAGACTAATCGAACCATCTAGTAGCTGGTTCCCTCCGAAGTTTCCCTCAGGATAGCTGGTGCTCGTACGAGTCTCATCCGGTAAAGCGAATGATTAGAGGCCTTGGGGCCGAAACGACCTCAACCTATTCTCAAACTTTAAATGGGTGAGATCTCCGGCTTGCTTGATATGCTGAAGCCGCGAGCAAACGACTCGGATCGGAGTGCCAAGTGGGCCACTTTTGGTAAGCAGAACTGGCGCTGTGGGATGAACCAAACGCCGAGTTAAGGCGCCCGAATCGACGCTCATGGGAAACCATGAAAGGCGTTGGTTGCTTAAGACAGCAGGACGGTGGCCATGGAAGTCGGAATCCGCTAAGGAGTGTGTAACAACTCACCTGCCGAA